>NW_025064062.1:0-50312 GCF_018152265.1 Drosophila ficusphila | reverse complement strand
AAAGCAGTTCGTTACAATTTTAATAACAAATTCAGAGAGGCATTCCACTTTTAAATCGGGTAAAAATTTCAAAAGTTATGGGATAAGCAGTGCTGGGATCTGGTCACTTTTCTGCAAACCCATTTTTTGCAAATTTTGACAGGTCGGGGGTCATAAAAAATTACAAAATATTGACCAAAAATTCAAAAATAAACCAATAATGCAGCTAGATAGATATTTTAATAGCAAATTCAGAGAGGTATTCCACTTTTAAATCGGGTAAAAATTTCAAAAGTTATGGGATAAGCAGTGCTGGGTTCTGGTCACTTTTCTGCAAACCCATTTTTTGCAAATTTTGACAGGTCGGGGGTCATAAAAAATTACAAAATATTGACCAAAAATTCGAAAATAAACCAATAATGCAGCTAGATAGATATTCGAATAACAAATTCAGAGAGGTATTCCACTTTTAAATCGGGTAAAAATTTCAAAAGTTATGGGCTAAGTAGTGCTGGGATCTGGTCACTTTTCTGCAAACCCATTTTTTGCAAAATTTGACAGGTCGGGGGTCATAAAAAATGACGAAACATTGACCAAAAATTCGAAAATAAACCAATGATGTAGCTAGATAGATTTTTTAATAACAAATTCAGAGAGGCATTCCACTTTTAAATCGGGTAAAAATTTCAAAAAGTTATGGGATAAGCAGTGCTGGGATCTGGTCACTTTTCTGCAAACCCATTTTTTTGCAAATTTTGACAGGTCGGGGGTCATAAAAAATTACAAAATATTGACCAAAAATTCGAAAATAAACCAATAATGCAGCTAGATAGATATTTTAACAACAAATTCAGAGAGGTATTCCACTTTTAAATCGGGTAAAAATTTCAAAAGTTTGGGCTAAGCAGTGCTGGGATCTGGTCACTTTCCTGCAAACCCATTTTTTGCAAATTTTGACAGGTCGGGGATCATAAAAAACTAAAAAATATTGACCAAAAATTCGAAAATAAACCAATAATGCAGCTAGATAGATATTTTAATAACAAATTCAGAGAGGTATTCCACTTTTAAATCGGGTAAAAATTTCAAAAGGTTTGGGATAAGCAGTGCTGGGATCTGGTCACTTTTCTGCAAACCCATTTTTTGCAAATTTTAACAAGTCGGGGGTCATAAAAAACTACAAAATATTGACCAAAAATTCGAAAATAAACCAATAATGCAGCTAGATAGATATTTTAATAACAAATTCAGAGAGGTATTCCACTTTTAAATCGGGTAAAAATTTCAAAAGTTTGGGCTTAGCAGTGCTGGGATCTGGTCACTTTTCTGCAAACCCATTTTTTGCACATTTTGACAGGTCGGGGGTCATAAAAATTACAAAATATTGACCAAAAATTCGAAAATAAACCAATAATGCAGCTAGATAGATATTCGAATAACAAATTCAGAGAGGTATTCCACTTTTAAATCGGTTAAAAATTTCAAAAGTTTGGGCTAAGCAGCGCTGGGATCTGGTCACTTTTCTGCAAACCCATTTCTTGCAAATTTTGACAGGTCGGGGGTCATAAAAAATTAAAAAATATTGACCAAAAATTCGAAAATAAACCAATAATGCAGCTAGATAGATATTTTAATAGCAAATTCAGAGAGGTATTCCACTTTTAAATCGGGTAAAAATTTCAAAAGGTTTGGGATAAGCAGTGCTGGGATCTGGTCACTTTTCTGCAAACCCATTTTTTGCAAATTTTGACAGGTCGGGGGTCATATAAAATTACAAAATATTGACCAAAAATTCGAAAATAAACCAATAATGCAGCTAGATAGATATTCGAATAACAAATTCAGAGAGGTATTCCACTTTTAAATCGGGTAAAAATTTCAAAAGTTTGGGCTAAGCAGTGCTGGGATCTGGTCACTTTTCTGCAAACCCATTTTTTGCAAATTTTGACAGGTCGGGGGTCATAAAAAATGACGAAACATTGACCAAAAATTCGAAAATAAATCAATGATGTAGCTAGATAGATATTTTAATAACAAATTCAGAGAGGCATTCCACTTTTAAATCGGGTAAAAATTTCAAAAGTTATGGGATAAGCAGTGCTGGGATCTGGTCACTTTTCTGCAAACCCATTTTTTTGCAAATTTTGACAGGTCGGGGGTCATAAAAAATTAAAAAATATTGACCAAAAATTCGAAAATAAACCAATAATGCAGCTAGATAGATATTTTAATAACAAATTCAGAGAGGTATTCCACTTTTAAATCGGGTAAAAATTTCAAAAGGTTTGGGCTAAGCAGTGCTGGGTTCTGGTCACTTTTCTGCAAACCCATTTTTTGCAAATTTTGACAGGTCGGGGGTCATAAAAAATTACAAAATATTGACCAAAAATTCGAAAATAAACCAATAATGCAGCTAGATAGATATTCGAATAACAAATTCAGAGAGGTATTCCACTTTTAAATCGGGTAAAAATTTCAAAAGTTATGGGCTAAGTAGTGCTGGGATCTGGTCACTTTTCTGCAAACCCATTTTTTGCAAAATTTGACAGGTCGGGGGTCATAAAAAATGACGAAACATTGACCAAAAATTCGAAAATAAACCAATGATGTAGCTAGATAGATTTTTTAATAACAAATTCAGAGAGGCATTCCACTTTTAAATCGGGTAAAAATTTCAAAAGTTATGGGATAAGCAGTGCTGGGATCTGGTCACTTTTCTGCAAACCCATTTTTTTTGCAAATTTTGACAGGTCGGGGGTCATAAAAAATTACAAAATATTGACCAAAAATTCGAAAATAAACCAATAATGCAGCTAGATAGATATTTTAACAACAAATTCAGAGAGGTATTCCACTTTTAAATCGGGTAAAAATTTCAAAAGTTTGGGCTAAGCAGTGCTGGGATCTGGTCACTTTTCTGCAAACCCATTTTTTGCAAATTTTGACAGGTCGGGGGTCATAAAAAACTAAAAAATATTGACCAAAAATTCGAAAATAAACCAATAATGCAGCTAGATAGATATTTTAACAACAAATTCAGAGAGGTATTCCACTTTTAAATCGGGTAAAAATTTCAAAAGTTATAGGCTAAGTAGTGCTGGGATCTGGTCACTTTTCTGCAAACCCATTTTTTGCAAATTTTGACAGGTCGGGGGTCATAAAAAATGACGAAACATTGACCAAAAATTCGAAAATAAACCAACGATGTAGCTAGATAGATTTTTTAATAACAAATTCAGAGAGGTATTCCACTTTTAAATCGGGTAAAAATTTCAAAAGTTTGGGCTAAGCAGTGCTGGGATCTGGTCACTTTTCTGCAAACCCATTTTTTGCAAATTTTGACAGGTCGGGGGTCATAAAGAATTACAAAATATTGACCAAAAATTCGAAAATAAACCAATAATGCAGCTAGATAGATATTTTAACAACAAATTCAGAGAGGTATTCCACTTTTAAATCGGGTAAAAATTTCAAAAGTTTGGGCTAAGCAGTGCTGGGATCTGGTCACTTTTCTGCAAACCCATTTTTTGCAAATTTTGACAGGTCGGGGGTCATAAAAAATTACAAAATATTGTCCAAAAATTCGAAAATAAACCAATAATGCAGCTAGATAGATATTTTAACAACAAATTCAGAGAGGTATTCAACTTTTAAATCGGGTAAAAATTTCAAAAGTTTGGGCTAAGCAGTGCTGGGATCTGGTCACTTTTCTGCAAACCCATTTTTTGCAAATTTTGACAGGTCGGGGGTCATAAAAAATTACAAAATATTGACCAAAAATTCAAAAATAAACCAATAATGCAGCTAGATAGATATTTTAATAGCAAATTCAGAGAGGTATTCCACTTTTAAATCGGGTAAAAATTTCAAAAGGTTTGGGCTAAGCAGTGCTGGGTTCTGGTCACTTTTCTGCAAACCCATTTTTTTCAAATTTTGACAGGTCGGGGGTCATAAAAAATTACAAAATATTGACCAAAAATTCGAAAATAAACCAATAATGCAGCTAGATAGATATTTTAACAACAAATTCAGAGAGGTATTCCACTTTTAAATCGGGTAAAAATTTCAAAAGTTATAGGCTAAGTAGTGCTGGGATCTGGTCACTTTTCTGCAAACCCATTTTTTGCAAATTTTGACAGGTCGGGGGTCATAAAAAATGACGAAACATTGACCAAAAATTCGAAAATAAACCAACGATGTAGCTAGATAGATTTTTTAATAACAAATTCAGAGAGGTATTCCACTTTTAAATCGGGTAAAAATTTCAAAAGTTTGGGCTAAGCAGTGCTGGGATCTGGTCACTTTTCTGCAAACCCATTTTTTGCAAATTTTGACAGGTCGGGGGTCATAAAGAATTACAAAATATTGACCAAAAATTCGAAAATAAACCAATAATGCAGCTAGATAGATATTTTAACAACAAATTCAGAGAGGTATTCCACTTTTAAATCGGGTAAAAATTTCAAAAGTTTGGGCTAAGCAGTGCTGGGATCTGGTCACTTTTCTGCAAACCCATTTTTTGCAAATTTTGACAGGTCGGGGGTCATAAAAAATTACAAAATATTGTCCAAAAATTCGAAAATAAACCAATAATGCAGCTAGATAGATATTTTAACAACAAATTCAGAGAGGTATTCAACTTTTAAATCGGGTAAAAATTTCAAAAGTTTGGGCTAAGCAGTGCTGGGATCTGGTCACTTTTCTGCAAACCCATTTTTTGCAAATTTTGACAGGTCGGGGGTCATAAAAAATTACAAAATATTGACCAAAAATTCGAAAATAAACCAATAATGCAGCTAGATAGATATTTTAACAACAAATTCAGAGAGGTATTCCACTTTTAAATCGGGTAAAAATTTCAAAAGTTTGGGCTAAGCAGTGCTGGGATCTGGTCACTTTTCTGCAAACCCATTTTTTGCAAATTTTGACAGGTCGGGGGTCATAAAAAATGACGAAACATTGACCAAAAATTCGAAAATAAACCAACGATGTAGCTAGATAGATTTTTTAATAACAAATTCAGAGAGGTATTCCACTTTTAAATCGGGTAAAAATTTCAAAAGTTTGGGCTAAGCAGTGCTGGGATCTGGTCACTTTTCTGCAAACCCATTTTTTGCAAATTTTGACAGGTCGGGGGTCATAAAAAATTACAAAATATTGACCAAAAAATTCGAAAATAAACCAATAATGCAGCTAGATAGATATTTTAACAACAAATTCAGAGAGGTATTCCACTTTTAAATCGGGTAAAAATTTCAAAAGTTTGGGCTAAGCAGTGCTGGGATCTGGTCACTTTTCTGCAAACCCATTTTTTGCAAATTTTAACAAGTCGGGGGTCATAAAAAACTACAAAATATTGACCAAAAATTCGAAAATAAACCAATAATGCAGCTAGATAGATATTCGAATAACAAATTCAGAGAGGTATTCCACTTTTAAATCGGGTAAAAATTTCAAAAGGTTTGGGATAAGCAGTGCTGGGATCTGGTCACTTTTCTGCAAACCCATTTTTTGCAAATTTTAACAAGTCGGGGTCATAAAAAACTACAAAATATTGACCAAAAATTCGAAAATAAACCAATAATGCAGCTAGATAGATATTCGAATAACAAATTCAGAGAGGTATTCCACTTTTAAATCGGGTAAAAATTTCAAAAGTTTGGGCTAAGCAGCGCTGGGATCTGGTCACTTTTCTGCAAACCCATTTTTTGCAAATTTTGACAGGTCGGGGGGTCATAAAAAATTAAAAAATATTGACCAAAAATTCGAAAATAAACCAATAATGCAGCTAGATAGATATTTTAATAGCAAATTCAGAGAGGTATTCCACTTTTAAATCGGGTAAAAATTTCAAAAGGTTTGGGATAAGCAGTGCTGGGATCTGGTCACTTTTCTGCAAACCCATTTTTTGCAAATTTTAACAAGTCGGGGGTCATAAAAAACTACAAAATATTGACCAAAAATTCGAAAATAAACCAATAATGCAGCTAGATAGATATTTTAATAGCAAATTCAGAGAGGTATTCCACTTTTAAATCGGGTAAATATTTCAAAAGTTATGGGCTAAGCAGTGCTGGGTTCTGGTCACTTTTCTGCAAACCCATTTTTTTGCAAATTTTGACAGGTCGGGGGTCATAAAAAATTACAAAATATTGACCAAAAATTCGAAAATAAACCAATAATGCAGCTAGATAGATATTTTAATAACAAATTCAGAGAGGTATTCCACTTTTAAATCGGGTAAAAATTTCAAAAGTTTGGGCTTAGCAGTGCTGGGATCTGGTCACTTTTCTGCAAACCCATTTTTTGCAAATTTTGACAGGTCGGGGGTCATAAAAAATTACAAAATATTGACCAAAAAATTCGAAAATAAACCAATAATGCAGCTAGATAGATATTCGAATAACAAATTCAGAGAGGTATTCCACTTTTAAATCGGGTAAAAATTTCAAAAGTTATGGGCTAAGCAGTGCTGGGATCTGGTCACTTTTCTGCAAACCCATTTTTTGCAAATTTTGACAGGTCGGGGGTCATAAAAAATTACAAAATATTGACCAAAAATTCGAAAATAAACCAATAATGCAGCTAGATAGATATTCGAATAACAAATTCAGAGAGGTATTCCACTTTTAAATCGGGTAAAAATTTCAAAAGTTATGGGCTAAGCAGTGCTGGGATCTGGTCACTTTTCTGCAAACCCATTTTTTGCAAATTTTGACAGGTCGGGGGTCATAAAAAATGACGAAACATTGACCAAAAATTCGAAAATAAACCAATGATGCAGCTAGATAGATATTCGAATAACAAATTCAGAGAGGTATTCCACTTTTAAATCGGGTAAAAATTTCAAAAGTTATGGGATAAGCAGTGCTGGGATCTGGTCACTTTTCTGCAAACCCATTTTTTTGCAAATTTTGACAGGTCGGGGGTCATAAAAAATTACAAAATATTGACCAAAAATTCGAAAATAAACCAATAATGCAGCTAGATAGATATTTTAACAACAAATTCAGAGAGGTATTCCACTTTTAAATCGGGTAAAAATTTCAAAAGTTTGGGCTAAGCAGTGCTGGGATCTGGTCACTTTTCTGCAAACCCATTTTTTGCAAATTTTGACAGGTCGGGGGTCATAAAAAATTAAAAAATATTGACCAAAAATTCGAAAATAAACCAATAATGCAGCTAGATAGATATTTTAATAGCAAATTCAGAGAGGTATTCCACTTTTAAATCGGGTAAAAATTTCAAAAGGTTTGGGATAAGCAGTGCTGGGATCTGGTCACTTTTCTGCAAACCCATTTTTTGCAAATTTTAACAAGTCGGGGGTCATAAAAAACTACAAAATATTGACCAAAAATTCGAAAATAAACCAATAATGCAGCTAGATAGATATTTTAATAACAAATTCAGAGAGGTATTCCACTTTTAAATCGGGTAAAAATTTCAAAAGTTATGGGCTAAGCAGTGCTGGGTTCTGGTCACTTTTCTGCAAACCCATTTTTTTGAAAATTTTGACAGGTCGGGGGTCATAAAAAATTACAAAATATTGACCAAAAATTCAAAAAATAAACCAATAATGCAGCTCGATAGATATTTTAATAGCAAATTCAGAGAGGTATTCCACTTTTAAATCGGGTAAAAATTTCAAAAGGTTTGGGCTAAGCAGTGCTGGGTTCTGGTCACTTTTCTGCAAACCCATTTTTTCAAATTTTGACAGGTCGGGGGTCATAAAAAATTACAAAATATTGACCAAAAATTCGAAAATAAACCAATAATGCAGCTAGATAGATATTTTAATAGCAAATTCAGAGAGGTATTCCACTTTTAAATCGGGTAAAAATTTCAAAAGTTATGGGCTAAGTAGTGCTGGGATCTGGTCACTTTTCTGCAAACCCATTTTTTGCAAATTTTGACAGGTCGGGGGTCATAAAAAATGACGAAACATTGACCAAAAATTCGAAAATAAACCAATGATGTAGCTAGATAGATTTTTTAATAACAAATTCAGAGAGGCATTCCACTTTTAAATCGGGTAAAAATTTCAAAAATTATGGGATAAGCAGTGCTGGGATCTGGTCACTTTTCTGCAAACCCATTTTTTTGCAAATTTTGACAGGTCGGGGGTCATAAAAAATTACAAAATATTGACCAAAAATTCGAAAATAAACCAATAATGCAGCTAGATAGATATTTTAACAACAAATTCAGAGAGGCATTCCACTTTTAAATCGGGTAAAAATTTCAAAAATTATGGGCTAAGCAGTGCTGGGTTCTGGTCACTTTTCTGCAAACCCATTTTTTTGCAAATTTTGACAGGTCGGGGGTCATAAAAAAATTACAAAATATTGACCAAAAATTCAAAAATAAACCAATAATGCAGCTAGATAGATATTTTAATAGCAAATTCAGAGAGGTATTCCACTTTTAAATCGGGTAAAAATTTCAAAAGTTATGGGCTAAGTAGTGCTGGGATCTGGTCACTTTTCTGCAAACCCATTTTTTGCAAATTTTGACAGGTCGGGGGTCATAAAAAATGACGAAACATTGACCAAAAATTCGAAAATAAACCAATGATGTAGCTAGATAGATTTTTTAATAACAAATTCAGAGAGGCATTCCACTTTTAAATCGGGTAAAAATTTCAAAAATTATGGGATAAGCAGTGCTGGGATCTGGTCACTTTTCTGCAAACCCATTTTTTTGCAAATTTTGACAGGTCGGGGGTCATAAAAAATTACAAAATATTGACCAAAAATTCGAAAATAAACCAATAATGCAGCTAGATAGATATTTTAACAACAAATTCAGAGAGGTATTCCACTTTTAAATCGGGTAAAAATTTCAAAAGTTTGGGCTAAGCAGTGCTGGGATCTGGTCACTTTTCTGCAAACCCATTTTTTGCAAATTTTGACAGGTCGGGGGTCATAAAAAACTACAAAATATTGACCAAAAATTCGAAAATAAACCAATAATGCAGCTAGATAGATATTTTAATAGCAAATTCAAAGAGGTATTTCACTTTTAAATCGGGTAAAAATTTCAAAAGTTATGGGATAAGCAGTGCTGGGATCTGGTCACTTTTCTGCAAACCCATTTTTTGCAAATTTTGACAGGTCGGGGGTCATAAAAAATTAAAAAATATTGACCAAAAATTCGAAAATAAACCAATAATGCAGCTAGATAGATATTTTAATAGCAAATTCAGAGAGGTATTCCACTTTTAAATCGGGTAAAAATTTCAAAAGGTTTGGGATAAGCAGTGCTGGGATCTGGTCACTTTTCTGCAAACCCATTTTTTGCAAATTTTAACAAGTCGGGGGTCATAAAAAACTACAAAATATTGACCAAAAATTCGAAAATAAACCAATAATGCAGCTAGATAGATATTTTAATAACAAATTCAGAGAGGTATTCCACTTTTAAATCGGGTAAATATTTCAAAAGTTATGGGCTAAGCAGTGCTGGGTTCTGGTCACTTTTCTGCAAACCCATTTTTTTTGCAAATTTTGACAGGTCGGGGGTCATAAAAAATTACAAAATATTGACCAAAAATTCGAAAATAAACCAATAATGCAGCTAGATAGATATTTTAATAACAAATTCAGAGAGGTATTCCACTTTTAAATCGGGTAAAAATTTCAAAAGTTTGGGCTTAGCAGTGCTGGGATCTGGTCACTTTTCTGCAAACCCATTTTTTGCAAATTTTGACAGGTCGGGGGTCATAAAAAATTACAAAATATTGACCAAAAATTCGAAAATAAACCAATAATGCAGCTAGATAGATATTCGAATAACAAATTCAGAGAGGTATTCCACTTTTAAATCGGGTAAAAATTTCAAAAGTTATGGGCTAAGCAGTGCTGGGATCTGGTCACTTTTCTGCAAACCCATTTTTTGCAAATTTTGACAGGTCGGGGGTCATAAAAAATGACGAAACATTGACCAAAAATTCGAAAATAAACCAATGATGTAGCTAGATAGATATTTTAACAACAAATTCAGAGAGGTATTCCACTTTTAAATCGGGTAAAAATTTCAAAAGTTATGGGATAAGCAGTGCTGGGATCTGGTCACTTTTCTGCAAACCCATTTTTTTGCAAATTTTGACAGGTCGGGGGTCATAAAAAATTACAAAATATTGACCAAAAATTCGAAAATAAACCAATAATGCAGCTAGATAGATATTTTAACAACAAATTCAGAGAGGTATTCCACTTTTAAATCGGGTAAAAATTTCAAAAGTTTGGGCTAAGCAGTGCTGGGATCTGGTCACTTTTCTGCAAACCCATTTTTTGCAAATTTTGACAGGTCGGGGGTCATAAAAAACTACAAAATATTGACCAAAAATTCGAAAATAAACCAATAATGCAGCTAGATAGATATTTTAACAACAAATTCAGAGAGGTATTCCACTTTTAAATCGGGTAAAAATTTCAAAAGTTTGGGCTAAGCAGTGCTGGGATCTGGTCACTTTTCTGCAAACCCATTTTTTGCAAATTTTGACAGGTCGGGGGTCATAAAAAACTACAAAATATTGACCAAAAATTCGAAAATAAACCAATAATGCAGCTAGATAGATATTTTAGCAACAAATTCAGAGAGGTATTCCACTTTTAAATCGGGTAAAAATTTCAAAAGTTTGGGCTAAGCAGTGCTGGGATCTGGTCACTTTTCTGCAAACCCATTTTTTGCAAATTTTGACAGGTCGGGGGTCATAAAAAACTACAAAATATTGACCAAAAATTCGAAAATAAACCAATAATGCAGCTAGATAGATATTTTAACAACAAATTCAGAGAGGTATTCCACTTTTAAATCGGGTAAAAATTTCAAAAGTTTGGGCTAAGCAGTGCTGGGATCTGGTCACTTTTCTGCAAACCCATTTTTTGCAAATTTTGACAGGTCGGGGGTCATAAAAAACTACAAAATATTGACCAAAAATTCGAAAATAAACCAATAATGCAGCTAGATAGATATTTTAACAACAAATTCAGAGAGGTATTCCACTTTTAAATCGGGTAAAAATTTCAAAAGTTTGGGCTAAGCAGTGCTGGGATCTGGTCACTTTTCTGCAAACCCATTTTTTGCAAATTTTGACAGGTCGGGGGTCATAAAAAACTACAAAATATTGACCAAAAATTGGAAAATAAACCAATAATGCAGCTAGATAGATATTTTAATAGCAAATTCAAAGAGGTATTTCACTTTTAAATCGGGTAAAAATTTCAAAAGGTTTGGGATAAGCAGTGCTGGGATCTGGTCACTTTTCTGCAAACCCATTTTTTGCAAATTTTAACAAGTCGGGGGTCATAAAAAACTACAAAATATTGACCAAAAATTCGAAAATAAACCAATAATGCAGCTAGATAGATATTCGAATAACAAATTCAGAGAGGTATTCCACTTTTAAATCGGGTAAAAATTTCAAAAGTTTGGGCTAAGCAGCGCTGGGATCTGGTCACTTTTCTGCAAACCCATTTTTTGCAAATTTTAACAAGTCGGGGGTCATAAAAAATTACAAAATATTGACCAAAAATTCGAAAATAAACCAATAATGCAGCTAGATAGATATTTTAATAACAAATTCAGAGAGGCATTCCACTTTTAAATCGGGTAAAAATTTCAAAAGTTATGGGATAAGCAGTGCTGGGATCTGGTCACTTTTCTGCAAACCCATTTTTTTGCAAATTTTATCATAAAAAATTACAAAATATTGACCAAAAATTCGAAAATAAACCAATAATGCAGCTAGATAGATATTTTAACAACAAATTCAGAGAGGTATTCCACTTTTAAATCGGGTAAAAATTTCAAAAGTTTGGGCTAAGCAGTGCTGGGATCTGGTCACTTTTCTGCAAACTCATTTTTTGCAAATTTTGACAGGTCGGGGGTCATAAAAAATTACAAAATATTGACCAAAAATTCGAAAATAAACCAATAATGCAGCTAGATAGATATTTTAACAACAAATTCAGAGAGGTATTCCACTTTTAAATCGGGTAAAAATTTCAAAAGTTTGGGCTAAGCAGTGCTGGGATCTGGTCACTTTTCTGCAAACCCATTTTTTGCAAATTTTGACAGGTCGGGGGTCATAAAAAATTACAAAATATTGACCAAAAATTCGAAAATAAACCAATAATGCAGCTAGATAGATATTTTAACAACAAATTCAAAGAGGTATTCCACTTTTAAATCGGGTAAAAATTTCAAAAGTTTGGGCTAAGCAGTGCTGGGATCTTGTCACTTTTCTGCAAACCCATTTTTTGCAAATTTTGACAGGTCGGAGGTCATAAAAAACTACAAAATATTGACCAAAAATTCGAAAATAAACCAATAATGCAGCTAGATAGATATTTTAATAGCAAATTCAGAGAGGTATTCCACTTTTAAATCGGGTAAAAATTTCAAAAGGTTTGGGATAAGCAGTGCTGGGATCTTGTCACTTTTCTGCAAACCCTTTTTTTGCAAATTTTAACAAGTCGGGGGTCATAAAAAACTACAAAATATTGACCAAAAATTCGAAAATAAACCAATAATGCAGCTAGATAGATATTTTAATAACAAATTCAGAGAGGTATTCCACTTTTAAATCGGGTAAAAATTTCAAAAGTTATGGGCTAAGCAGTGCTGGGATCTGGTCACTTTTCTGCAAACCCATTTTTTGCAAATTTTGACAGGTCGGGGGTCATAAAAAATTAAAAAATATTGACCAAAAATTCGAAAATAAACCAATAATGCAGCTAGATAGATATTCGAATAACAAATTCAGAGAGGTATTCCACTTTTAAATCGGGTAAAAATTTCAAAAGTTTGGGCTAAGCAGTGCTGGGATCTGGTCACTTTTCTGCAAACCCATTTTTTGCAAATTTTAACAAGTCGGGGGTCATAAAAAACTACAAAATATTGACCAAAAATTCGAAAATAAACCAATAATGCAGCTAGATAGATATTCGAATAACAAATTCAGAGAGGTATTCCACTTTTAAATCGGGTAAAAATTTCAAAAGTTTGGGCTAAGCAGTGCTGGGATCTGGTCACTTTTCTGCAAACCCATTTTTTGCAAATTTTGACAGGTCGGGGGTCATAAAAAATTACAAAATATTGACCAAAAATTCGAAAATAAACCAATAATGCAGCTAGATAGATATTTTAATAACAAATTCAGAGAGGTATTCCACTTTTAAATCGGGTAAAAATTTCAAAAGTTTGGGCTTAGCAGTGCTGGAATCTGGTCACTTTTCTGCAAACCCATTTTTTGCAAATTTTGACAGGTCGGGGGTCATAAAAAATGACGAAACATTGACCAAAAATTCGAAAATAAACCAATGATGTAGCTAGATATATATTTTAAGAACAAATTCAGAGAGGCATTCCACTTTTAAATCGGGTAAAAATTTCAAAAGTTATGGGATAAGCAGTGCTGGGATCTGGTCACTTTTCTGCAAACCCATTTTTTGCAAATTTTGACAGGTCGGGGGTCATAAAAAATTACAAAATATTGACCAAAAATTCGAAAATAAACCAATAATGCAGCTAGATAGATATTTTAACAACAAATTCAGAGAGGTATTCCACTTTTAAATCGGGTAAAAATTTCAAAAGTTTGGGCTAAGCAGTGCTGGGATCTGGTCACTTTTCTGCAAACCCATTTTTTGCAAATTTTGACAGGTCGGGGGTCATAAAAAATTAAAAAATATTGACCAAAAATTCGAAAATAAACCAATAATGCAGCTAGATAGATATTTTAATAGCAAATTCAGAGAGGTATTTCACTTTTAAATCGGGTAAAAATTTCAAAAGGTTTGGGATAAGCAGTGCTGGGATCTGGTCACTTTTCTGCAAACCCATTTTTTGCAAATTTTAACAAGTCGGGGGTCATAAAAAACTACAAAATATTGACCAAAAATTCGAAAATAAACCAATAATGCAGCTAGATAGATATTTTAATAACAAATTCAGAGAGGTATTCCACTTTTAAATCGGGTAAAAATTTCAAAAGTTTGGGCTAAGCAGTGCTGGGATCTGGTCACTTTTCTGCAAACCCATTTTTTGCAAATTTTGACAGGTCGGGGGTCATAAAAAATTACAAAATATTGACCAAAAATTCGAAAATAAACCAATAATGCAGCTAGATAGATATTTTAATAACAAATTCAGAGAGGTATTCCACTTTTAAATCGGGTAAAAATTTCAAAAGTTTGGGCTTAGCAGTGCTGGGATCTGGTCACTTTTCTGCAAACCCATTTTTTGCAAATTTTGACAGGTCGGGGGTCATAAAAAATGACGAAACATTGACCAAAAATTCGAAAATAAACCAATGATGTAGCTAGATATATATTTTAAGAACAAATTCAGAGAGGCATTCCACTTTTAAATCGGGTAAAAATTTCAAAAGTTATGGGATAAGCAGTGCTGGGATCTGGTCACTTTTCTGCAAACCCATTTTTTGCAAATTTTGACAGGTCGGGGGTCATAAAAAATTACAAAATATTGACCAAAAATTCGAAAATAAACCAATAATGCAGCTAGATAGATATTTTAATAGCAAATTCAGAGAGGTATTCCACTTTTAAATCGGGTAAAAATTTCAAAAGGTTTGGGATAAGCAGTGCTGGGATCTTGTCACTTTTCTGCAAACCCTTTTTTTGCAAATTTTAACAAGTCGGGGGTCATAAAAAATTACAAAATATTGACCAAAAATTCGAAAATAAACCAATAATGCAGCTAGATAGATATTTTAATAGCAAATTCAGAGAGGTATTCCACTTTTAAATCGGGTAAAAATTTCAAAAGGTTTGGGATAAGCAGTGCTGGGATCTTGTCACTTTTCTGCAAACCCTTTTTTTGCAAATTTTAACAAGTCGGGGGTCATAAAAAATTACAAAATATTGACCAAAAATTCGAAAATAAACCAATAATGCAGCTAGATAGATATTTTAATAGCAAATTCAGAGAGGTATTCCACTTTTAAATCGGGTAAAAATTTCAAAAGTTATGGGCTAAGCAGTGCTGGGATCTGGTCACTTTTCTGCAAACCCATTTTTTGCAAATTTTGACAGGTCGGGGGTCATAAAAAATTACAAAATATTGACCAAAAATTCGAAAATAAACCAATAATGCAGCTAGATAGATATTCGAATAACAAATTCAGAGAGGTATTCCACTTTTAAATCGGGTAAAAATTTCAAAAGTTTGGGCTAAGCAGTGCTGGGATCTGGTCACTTTTCTGCAAACCCATTTTTTGCAAATTTTGACAGGTCGGGGGTCATAAAAAATTACAAAATATTGACCAAAAATTCAAAAATAAACCAATAATGCAGCTAGATAGATATTTTAATAACAAATTCAGAGAGGTATTCCACTTTTAAATCGGGTAAAAATTTCAAAAGTTTGGGCTTAGCAGTGCTGGGATCTGGTCACTTTTCTGCAAACCCATTTTTTGCAAATTTTGACAGGTCGGGGGTCATAAAAAATGACGAAACATTGACCAAAAATTCGAAAATAAACCAATGATGTAGCTAAATATATATTTTAAGAACAAATTCAGAGAGGCATTCCACTTTTAAATCGGGTAAAAATTTCAAAAGTTATGGGATAAGCAGTGCTGGGATCTGGTCACTTTTCTGCAAACCCATTTTTTGCAAATTTTGACAGGTCGGGGGTCATAAAAAATTACAAAATATTGACCAAAAATTCGAAAATAAACCAATAATGCAGCTAGATAGATATTTTAACAACAAATTCAGAGAGGTATTCCACTTTTAAATCGGGTAAAAATTTCAAAAGTTTGGGCTAAGCAGTGCTGGGATCTGGTCACTTTTCTGCAAACCCATTTTTTGCAAATTTTGACAGGTCGGGGGTCATAAAAAATTAAAAAATATTGACCAAAAATTCGAAAATAAACCAATAATGCAGCTAGATAGATATTTTAATAGCAAATTCAGAGAGGTATTTCACTTTTAAATCGGGTAAAAATTTCAAAAGGTTTGGGATAAGCAGTGCTGGGATCTGGTCACTTTTCTGCAAACCCATTTTTTGCAAATTTTAACAAGTCGGGGGTCATAAAAAACTACAAAATATTGACCAAAAATTCGAAAATAAACCAATAATGCAGCTAGATAGATATTCGAATAACAAATTCAGAGAGGTATTCCACTTTTAAATCGGGTAAAAATTTCAAAAGTTTGGGCTAAGCAGTGCTGGGATCTGGTCACTTTTCTGCAAACCCATTTTTTGCAAATTTTGACAGGTCGGGGGTCATAAAAAATTACAAAATATTGACCAAAAATTCGAAAATAAACCAATAATGCAGCTAGATAGATATTTTAATAACAAATTCAGAGAGGTATTCCACTTTTAAATCGGGTAAAAATTTCAAAAGTTTGGGCTTAGCAGTGCTGGGATCTGGTCACTTTTCTGCAAACCCATTTTTTGCAAATTTTGACAGGTCGGGGGTCATAAAAAATGACGAAACATTGACCAAAAATTCGAAAAATAAACCAATGATGTAGCTAGATATATATTTTAAGAACAAATTCAGAGAGGCATTCCACTTTTAAATCGGGTAAAAATTTCAAAAGTTATGGGATAAGCAGTGCTGGGATCTGGTCACTTTTCTGCAAACCCATTTTTTGCAAATTTTGACAGGTCGGGGGTCATAAAAAATTACAAAATATTGACCAAAAATTCGAAAATAAACCAATAATGCAGCTAGATAGATATTTTAATAACAAATTCAGAGAGGTATTCCACTTTTAAATCGGGTAAAAATTTCAAAAGTTTGGGATAAGCAGTGCTGGGATCTGGTCACTTTTCTGCAAACCCATTTTTTGCAAATTTTGACAGGTCGGGGGTCATAAAAAACTACAAAATATTGACCAAAAATTCGAAAATAAACCAATGATGTAGCTAGATAGATATTTTAATAACAAATTCAGAGAGGCATTCCACTTTTAAATCGGGTAAAAATTTCAAAAGTTTGGGCTAAGCAGTGCTGGGATCTGGTCACTTTTCTGCAAACCCATTTTTTGCAAATTTTGACAGGTCGGGGGTCATAAAAAATTAAAAAATATTGACCAAAAATTCGAAAATAAACCAATAATGCAGCTAGATAGATATTTTAATAGCAAATTCAGAGAGGTATTTCACTTTTAAATCGGGTAAAAATTTCAAAAGGTTTGGGATAAGCAGTGCTGGGATCTGGTCACTTTTCTGCAAACCCATTTTTTGCAAATTTTAACAAGTCGGGGGTCATAAAAAACTACAAAATATTGACCAAAAATTCGAAAATAAACCAATAATGCAGCTAGATAGATATTCGAATAACAAATTCAGAGAGGTATTCCACTTTTAAATCGGGTAAAAATTTCAAAAGTTTGGGCTAAGCAGTGCTGGGATCTGGTCACTTTTCTGCAAACCCATTTTTTGCAAATTTTGACAGGTCGGGGGTCATAAAAAATTACAAAATATTGACCAAAAATTCGAAAATAAACCAGTAATGCAGCTAGATAGATATTTTAATAACAAATTCAGGGAGGTATTCCACTTTTAAATCGGGTAAAAATTTCAAAAGTTTGGGCTTAGCAGTGCTGGGATCTGGTCACTTTTCTGCAAACCCATTTTTTGCAAATTTTGACAGGTCGGGGGTCATAAAAAATTACAAAATATTGACCAAAAATTCGAAAATAAACCAATAATGCAGCTAGATAGATATTCGAATAACAAATTCAGAGAGGTATTCCACTTTTAAATCGGGTAAAAATTTCAAAAGTTATGGGCTAAGCAGTGCTGGGATCTGGTCACTTTTCTGCAAACCCATTTTTTGCAAATTTTGACAGGTCGGGGGTCATAAAAAATGACGAAACATTGACCAAAAATTCGAAAATAAACCAATGATGTAGCTAGATAGATATTTTAACAACAAATTCAGAGAGGCATTCCACTTTTAAATCGGGTAAAAATTTCAAAAGTTATGGGCTAAGCAGTGCTGGGATCTGGTCACTTTTCTGCAAACCCATTTTTTTGCAAATTTTGACAGGTCGGGGGTCATAAAAAATTACAAAATATTGACCAAAAATTCGAAAATAAACCAATAATGCAGCTAGATAGATATTTTAACAACAAATTCAGAGAGGTATTCCACTTTTAAATCGGGTAAAAATTTCAAAAGTTTGGGCTAAGCAGTGCTGGGATCTGGTCACTTTTCTGCAAACCCATTTTTTGCAAATTTTGACAGGTCGGGGGTCATAAAAAATTACAAAATATTGACCAAAAATTCGAAAATAAACCAATAATGCAGCTAAATAGATATTTTAATAACAAATTCAGAGAGGTATTCCACTTTTAAATCGGGTAAAAATTTCAAAAGTTTGGGCTAAGCAGTGCTGGAATCTGGTCACTTTTCTGCAAACCCATTTTTTGCAAATTTTGACAGGTCGGGGGTCATAAAAAACTACAAAATATTGACCAAAAATTCGAAAATAAACCAATAATGCAGCTAGATAGATATTCGAATAACAAATTCAGAGAGGTATTCCACTTTTAAATCGGGTAAAAATTTCAAAAGTTTGGGCTAAGCAGTGCTGGGATCTGGTCACTTTTCTGCAAACCCATTTTTTGCAAATTTTGACAGGTCGGGGGTCATAAAAAACTACAAAATATTGACCAAAAATTCGAAAATAAACCAATAATGCAGCTAGATAGATATTCGAATAACAAATTCAGAGAGGTATTTCACTTTTAAATCGGGTAAAAATTTCAAAAGTTTGGGCTAAGCAGTGCTGGGATCTTGTCACTTTTCTGCAAACCCATTTTTTGCAAATTTTGATAGGTCGGGGGTCATAAAAAATTAAAAAATATTGACCAAAAATTCGAAAATAAACCAATAATGCAGCTAGATAGATATTTTAATAGCAAATTCAGAGAGGTATTCCACTTTTAAATCGGGTAAAAATTTCAAAAGTTTGGGCTAAGCAGTGCTGGGATCTGGTCACTTTTCTGCAAACCCATTTTTTGCAAATTTTGACAGGTCGGGGGTCATAAAAAACTACAAAATATTGACCAAAAATTCGAAAATAAACCAATAATGCAGCTAGATAGATATTTTAATAACAAATTCAGAGAGGTATTCCACTTTTAAATCGGGTAAAAATTTCAAAAGTTTGGGCTAAGCAGTGCTGGGATCTGGTCACTTTTCTGCAAACCCATTTTTTGCCAATTTTGACAGGTCGGGGGTCATAAAAAACTACAAAATATTGACCAAAAATTCGAAAATAAACCAATAATGCAGCTAGATAGATATTCGAATAACAAATTCAGAGGTATTCCACTTTTAAATCGGGTAAAAATTTCAAAAGTTTGGGCTAAGCAGCGCTGGGATCTGGTCACTTTTCTGCAAACCCATTTTTTGCAAATTTTGACAGGTCGGGGGTCATAAAAAATTAAAAAATATTGACCAAAAATTCGAAAATAAACCAATAATGCAGCTAGATAGATATTTTAATAGCAAATTCAGAGAGGTATTCCACTTTTAAATCGGGTAAAAATTTCAAAAGTTATGGGATAAGCAGTGCTGGGATCTGGTCACTTTTCTGCAAACCCATTTTTTGCAAATTTTAACAAGTCGGGGGTCATAAAAAACTACAAAATATTGACCAAAAATTCGAAAATAAACCAATAATGCAGCTAGATAGATATTTTAATAACAAATTCAGAGAGGTATTCCACTTTTAAATCGGGTAAAAATTTCAAAAGTTATGGGCTAAGCAGTGCTGGGTTCTGGTCACTTTTCTGCAAACCCATTTTTTTGCAAATTTTGACAGGTCGGGGGTCATAAAAAATTACAAAATATTGACCAAAAATTCGAAAATAAACCAATAATGCAGCTAGATAGATATTTTAATAACAAATTCAGAGAGGTATTCCACTTTTAAATCGGGTAAAAATTTCAAAAGTTTGGGCTTAGCAGTGCTGGGATCTGGTCACTTTTCTGCAAACCCATTTTTTGCAAATTTTGACAGGTCGGGGGTCATAAAAAATTACAAAATATTGACCAAAAATTCGAAAATAAACAAATAATGCAGCTAGATAGATATTCGAATAACAAATTCAGAGAGGTATTCCACTTTTAAATCGGGTAAAAATTTCAAAAGTTATGGGCTAAGCAGTGCTGGGATCTGGTCACTTTTCTGCAAACCCATTTTTTTTGCAAATTTTGACCGGTCGGGGGTCATAAAAAATTACAAAATATTGACCAAAAATTCGAAAATAAACCAATAATGCAGCTAGATAGATATTTTAACAACAAATTCAGAGAGGTATTCCACTTTTAAATCGGGTAAAAATTTCAAAAGTTTGGGCTAAGCAGTGCTGGGATCTGGTCACTTTTCTGCAAACCCATTTTTTGCAAATTTTGACAGGTCGGGGGTCATAAAAAACTACAAAATATTGACCAAAAATTCGAAAATAAACCAATAATGCAGCTAGATAGATATTTTAACAACAAATTCAGAGAGGTATTCCACTTTTAAATCGGGTAAAAATTTCAAAAGTTTGGGCTAAGCAGTGCTGGGATCTGGTCACTTTTCTGCAAATCCATTTTTTGCAAATTTTGACAGGTCGGGGGTCATAAAAAACTACAAAATATTGACCAAAAATTCGAAAATAAACCAATAATGCAGCTAAATAGATATTTTAATAACAAATTCAGAGAGGTATTCCACTTTTAAATCGGGTAAAAATTTCAAAAGTTTGGGCTAAGCAGTGCTGGGATCTGGTCACTTTTCTGCAAACCCATTTTTTGCAAATTTTGACAGGTCGGGGGTCATAAAAAATTACAAAATATTGACCAAAAATTCGAAAATAAACCAATGATGTAGCTAGATAGATATTTTAATAGCAAATTCAGAGAGGTATTCCACTTTTAAATCGGGTAAAAATTTCAAAAGTTTGGGCTAAGCAGTGCTGGGATCTGGTCACTTTTCTGCAAACCCATTTTTTGCAAATTTTGACAGGTCGGGGGTCATAAAAAATTAAAAAATATTGACCAAAAATTCGAAAATAAACCAATAATGCAGCTAGATAGATATTCGAATAACAAATTCAGAGAGGTATTCCACTTTTAAATCGGGTAAAAATTTCAAAAGTTATGGGCTAAGCAGTGCTGGGATCTGGTCACTTTTCTGGAAACCCATTTTTTGCACATTTTGACAGGTCGGGGGTCATAAAAAACTACAAAATATTGACCAAAAATTCGAAAATAAACCAATAATGCAGCTAGATAGATATTTAAATAACAAATTCAGAGAGGTATTCCACTTTTAAATCGGGTAAAAATTTCAAAAGTTATGGGATAAGCAGTGCTGGGATCTGGTTACTTTTCTGCAAACCCATTTTTTTGCAAATTTTGACAGGTCGGGGGGTCATAAAAAATTACAAAATATTGACCAAAAATTCGAAAATAAACCAATAATGCAGCTAGATAGATATTTTAACAACAAATTCAGAGAGGTATTCCACTTTTAAATCGGATAAAAATTTTAAAAGTTTGGGCTAAGCAGTGCTGGGATCTGGTCACTTTTCTGCAAACCCATTTTTTGCAAATTTTGACAGGTCGGTGGTCATAAAAAACTACAAAATATTGACCAAAAATTCGAAAATAAACCAATAATGCAGCTAGATAGATATTTTAACAACAAATTCAGAGAGGTATTCCACTTTTAAATCGGGTAAAAATTTCAAAAGTTTGGGCTAAGCAGTGCTGGGATCTGGTCACTTTTCTGCAAACCCATTTTTTGCAAATTTTGACAGGTCGGGGGTCATAAAAACTTACAAAATATTGACCAAAAATTCGAAAATAAACCAATAATGCAGCTAGATAGATATTTTAACAACAAATTCAGAGAGGCATTCCACTTTTAAATCGGGTAAAAATTTCAAAAGTTTGGGCTAAGCAGTGCTGGGATCTGGTCACTTTTCTGCAAACCCATTTTTTGCAAATTTTGACAGGTCGGGGGTCATAAAAAATTAAAAAATATTGACCAAAAATTCGAAAATAAACCAATAATGCAGCTAGATAGATATTTTAACAACAAATTCAGAGAGGTATTCCACTTTTAAATCGGGTAAAAATTTCAAAAGTTATGGGCTAAGCAGTGCTGGGATCTGGTCACTTTTCTGCAAACCCATTTTTTGCAAATTTTGACAGGTCGGGGGTCATAAAAAATGACGAAACATTGACCAAAAATTCGAAAATAAACCAATAATGCAGCTAGATAGATATTTTAACAACAATTCAGAGAGGTATTCCACTTTTAAATCGGGTAAAAATTTCAAAAGTTTGGGCTAAGCAGTGCTGGGATCTGGTCACTTTTCTGCAAACCCATTTTTTGCAAATTTTGACAGGTCGGGGGTCATAAAAAACTACAAAATATTGACCAAAAATTCGAAAATAAACCAATAATGCAGCTAGATAGATATTTTAACAACAAATTCAGAGAGGTATTCCACTTTTAAATCGGGTAAAAATTTCAAAAGTTTGGGCTAAGCAGTGCTGGGATCTGGTCACTTTTCTGCAAACCCATTTTTTGCAAATTTTGACATCGGGTAAAAATTTCAAAAGTTTGGGCTAAGCAGTGCTGGGATCTCGTCACTTTTCTGCAAACCCATTTTTTGCAAATTTTGACAGGTCGGGGGTCATAAAAAACTACAAAATATTGACCAAAAATTCGAAAATAAACCAATGATGTAGCTAGATAGATATTTTAATAACAAATTCAGAGTGGCATTCCACTTTTAAATCGGGTAAAAATTTCAAAAGTTTGGGCTAAGCAGTGCTGGGATCTGGTCACTTTTCTGCAAACCCATTTTTTGCAAATTTTGACAGGTCGGGGGTCATAAAAAATTACAAAATATTGACCAAAAATTCGAAAATAAACCAATAATGCAGCTAGATAGATATTCGAATAACAAATTCAGAGAGGTATTCCACTTTTAAATCGGGTAAAAATTTCAAAAGTTATGGGCTAAGCAGTGCTGGGATCTGGTCACTTTTCTGAAACCCATTTTTTGCACATTTTGACAGGTCGGGGGTCATAAAAAACTACAAAATATTGACCAAAAATTCGAAAATAAACCAATAATGCAGCTAGATAGATATTTAAATAACAAATTCAGAGAGGTATTCCACTTTTAAATCGGGTTAAAATTTCAAAAGTTATGGGATAAGCAGTGCTGGGATCTGGTTACTTTTCTGCAAACCCATTTTTTTGCAAATTTTGACAGGTCGGGGGTCATAAAAAATTACAAAATATTGACCAAAAATTCGAAAATAAACCAATAATGCAGCTAGATAGATATTTTAACAACAAATTCAGAGAGGTATTCCACTTTTAAATCGGGTAAAAATTTCAAAAGTTATGGGCTAAGCAGTGCTGGGATCTGGTCACTTTTCTGCAAACCCATTTTTTTGCAAATTTTGACAGGTCGGGGGTCATAAAAAATTAAAAAATATTGACCAAAAATTCGAAAATAAACCAATAATGCAGCTAGATAGATATTTTAATAACAAATTCAGAGAGGTATTCCACTTTTAAATCGGGTAAAAATTTCAAAAGTTATGGGCTAAGCAGTGCTGGGATCTGGTCACTTTTCTGGAAACCCATTTTTTGCACATTTTGACAGGTCGGGGGTCATAAAAAACTACAAAATATTGACCAAAAATTCGAAAATAAACCAATAATGCAGCTAGATAGATATTTAAATAACAAATTCAGAGAGGTATTCCACTTTTAAATCGGGTAAAAATTTCAAAAGTTATGGGATAAGCAGTGCTGGGATCTGGTTACTTTTCTGCAAACCCATTTTTTTGCAAATTTTGACAGGTCGGGGGTCATAAAAAATTACAAAATATTGACCAAAAATTCGAAAATAAACCAATAATGCAGCTAGATAGATATTTTAACAACAAATTCAGAGAGGTATTCCACTTTTAAATCGGATAAAAATTTCAAAAGTTTGGGCTAAGCAGTGCTGGGATCTGGTCACTTTTCTGCAAACCCATTTTTTGCAAATTTTGACAGGTCGGGGGTCATAAAAAACTACAAAATATTGACCAAAAATTCGAAAATAAACCAATAATGCAGCTAGATAGATATTTTAACAACAAATTCAGAGAGGTATTCCACTTTTAAATCGGGTAAAAATTTCAAAAGTTTGGGCTAAGCAGTGCTGGGATCTGGTCACTTTTCTGCAAACCCATTTTTTGCAAATTTTGACAGGTCGGGGGTCATAAAAAATTACAAAATATTGACCAAAAATTCGAAAATAAACCAATAATGCAGCTAGATAGATATTTTAACAACAAATTCAGAGAGGCATTCCACTTTTAAATCGGGTAAAAATTTCAAAAGTTTGGGCTAAGCAGTGCTGGGATCTGGTCACTTTTCTGCAAACCCATTTTTTGCAAATTTTGACAGGTCGGGGGTCATAAAAAATTAAAAAATATTGACCAAAAATTCGAAAATAAACCAATAATGCAGCTAGATAGATATTTTAACAACAAATTCAGATAGGTATTCCACTTTTAAATCGGGTAAAAATTTCAAAAGTTATGGGCTAAGCAGTGCTGGGATCTGGTCACTTTTCTGCAAACCCATTTTTTGCAAATTTTGACAGGTCGGTGGTCATAAAAAATGACGAAACATTGACCAAAAATTCGAAAATAAACCAATAATGCAGCTAGATAGATATTTTAACAACAATTCAGAGAGGTATTCCACTTTTAAATCGGGTAAAAATTTCAAAAGTTTGGGCTAAGCAGTGCTGGGATCTGGTCACTTTTCTGCAAACCCATTTTTTGCAAATTTTGACAGGTCGGGGGTCATAAAAAACTACAAAATATTGACCAAAAATTCGAAAATAAACCAATAATGCAGCTAGATAGATATTTTAACAACAAATTCAGAGAGGTATTCCACTTTTAAATCGGGTAAAAATTTCAAAAGTTTGGGCTAAGCAGTGCTGGGATCTGGTCACTTTTCTGCAAACCCATTTTTTGCAAATTTTGACATCGGGTAAAAATTTCAAAAGTTTGGGCTAAGCAGTGCTGGGATCTCGTCACTTTTCTGCAAACCCATTTTTTGCAAATTTTGACAGGTCGGGGGTCATAAAAAACTACAAAATATTGACCAAAAATTCGAAAATAAACCAATGATGTAGCTAGATAGATATTTTAATAACAAAGTCAGAGTGGCATTCCACTTTTAAATCGGGTAAAAATTTCAAAAGTTTGGGCTAAGCAGTGCTGGGATCTGGTCACTTTTCTGGAAACCCATTTTTTGCACATTTTGACAGGTCGGGGGTCATAAAAAACTACAAAATATTGACCAAAAATTCGAAAATAAACCAATAATGCAGCTAGATAGATATTTAAATAACAAATTCAGAGAGGTATTCCACTTTTAAATCGGGTAAAAATTTCAAAAGTTATGGGATAAGCAGTGCTGGGATCTGGTTACTTTTCTGCAAACCCATTTTTTTGCAAATTTTGACAGGTCGGGGGTCATAAAAAATTACAAAATATTGACCAAAAATTCGAAAATAAACCAATAATGCAGCTAGATAGATATTTTAACAACAAATTCAGAGAGGTATTCCACTTTTAAATCGGGTAAAAATTTCAAAAGTTATGGGCTAAGCAGTGCTGGGATCTGGTCACTTTTCTGCAAACCCATTTTTTTGCAAATTTTGACAGGTCGGGGGTCATAAAAAATTAAAAAATATTGACCAAAAATTCGAAAATAAACCAATAATGCAGCTAGATAGATATTTTAATAACAAATTCAGAGAGGTATTCCACTTTTAAATCGGGTAAAAATTTCAAAAGTTATGGGCTAAGCAGTGCTGGGATCTGGTCACTTTTCTGGAAACCCATTTTTTGCACATTTTGACAGGTCGGGGGTCATAAAAAACTACAAAATATTGACCAAAAATTCGAAAATAAACCAATAATGCAGCTAGATAGATATTTAAATAACAAATTCAGAGAGGTATTCCACTTTTAAATCGGGTAAAAATTTCAAAAGTTATGGGATAAGCAGTGCTGGGATCTGGTTACTTTTCTGCAAACCCATTTTTTTGCAAATTTTGACAGGTCGGGGGTCATAAAAAATTACAAAATATTGACCAAAAATTCGAAAATAAACCAATAATGCAGCTAGATAGATATTTTAACAACAAATTCAGAGAGGTATTCCACTTTTAAATCGGATAAAAATTTCAAAAGTTTGGGCTAAGCAGTGCTGGGATCTGGTCACTTTTCTGCAAACCCATTTTTTGCAAATTTTGACAGGTCGGGGGTCATAAAAAACTACAAAATATTGACCAAAAATTCGAAAATAAACCAATAATGCAGCTAGATAGATATTTTAACAACAAATTCAGAGAGGTATTCCACTTTTAAATCGGGTAAAAATTTCAAAAGTTTGGGCTAAGCAGTGCTGGGATCTGGTCACTTTTCTGCAAACCCATTTTTTGCAAATTTTGACAGGTCGGGGGTCATAAAAAATTACAAAATATTGACCAAAAATTCGAAAATAAACCAATAATGCAGCTAGATAGATATTTTAACAACAAATTCAGAGAGGCATTCCACTTTTAAATCGGGTAAAAATTTCAAAAGTTTGGGCTAAGCAGTGCTGGGATCTGGTCACTTTTCTGCAAACCCATTTTTTGCAAATTTTGACAGGTCGGGGGTCATAAAAAATTAAAAAATATTGACCAAAAAATTCGAAAATAAACCAATAATGCAGCTAGATAGATATTTTAACAACAAATTCAGATAGGTATTCCACTTTTAAATCGGGTAAAAATTTCAAAAGTTATGGGCTAAGCAGTGCTGGGATCTGGTCACTTTTCTGCAAACCCATTTTTTGCAAATTTTGACAGGTCGGTGGTCATAAAAAATGACGAAACATTGACCAAAAATTCGAAAATAAACCAATAATGCAGCTAGATAGATATTTTAACAACAATTCAGAGAGGTATTCCACTTTTAAATCGGGTAAAAATTTCAAAAGTTTGGGCTAAGCAGTGCTGGGATCTGGTCACTTTTCTGCAAACCCATTTTTTGCAAATTTTGACAGGTCGGGGGTCATAAAAAACTACAAAATATTGACCAAAAAATTCGAAAATAAACCAATAATGCAGCTAGATAGATATTTTAACAACAAATTCAGAGAGGTATTCCACTTTTAAATCGGGTAAAAATTTCAAAAGTTTGGGCTAAGCAGTGCTGGGATCTGGTCACTTTTCTGCAAACCCATTTTTTGCAAATTTTGACATCGGGTAAAAATTTCAAAAGTTTGGGCTAAGCAGTGCTGGGATCTCGTCACTTTTCTGCAAACCCATTTTTTGCAAATTTTGACAGGTCGGGGGTCATAAAAAACTACAAAATATTGACCAAAAATTCGAAAATAAACCAATGATGTAGCTAGATAGATATTTTAATAACAAAGTCAGAGTGGCATTCCACTTTTAAATCGGGTAAAAATTTCAAAAGTTTGGGCTAAGCAGTGCTGGGATCTGGTCACTTTTCTGCAAACCCATTTTTTGCAAATTTTGACAGGTCGGGGGTCATAAAAAATTAAAAAATATTGACCAAAAATTCGAAAATAAACCAATAATGCAGCTAGATAGATATTTTAACAACAAATTCAGAGAGGTATTCCACTTTTAAATCGGGTAAAAATTTCAAAAGTTATGGGCTAAGCAGTGCTGGGATCTGGTCACTTTTCTGCAAACCCATTTTTTGCAAATTTTGACAGGTCGGGGGTCATAAAAAATGACGAAACATTGACCAAAAATTCGAAAATAAACCAATAATGCAGCTAGATAGATATTTTAACAACAATTCAGAGAGGTATTCCACTTTTAAATCGGGTAAAAATTTCAAAAGTTTGGGCTAAGCAGTGCTGGGATCTGGTCACTTTTCTGCAAACCCATTTTTTGCAAATTTTGACAGGTCGGGGGTCATAAAAAACTACAAAATATTGACCAAAAATTCGAAAATAAACCAATAATGCAGCTAGATAGATATTTTAATAACAAATTCAGAGAGGTATTACACTTTTAAATCGGGTAAAAATTTCAAAAGTTTGGGCTAAGCAGTGCTGGGATCTGGTCACTTTTCTGCAAACCCATTTTTTGCAAATTTTGACAGGTCGGGGGTCATAAAAAATTACAAAATATTGACCAAAAATTCGAAAATAAACCAATAATGCAGCTAAATAGATATTTTAATAACAAATTCAGAGAGGTATTCCACTTTTAAATCGGGTAAAAATTTCAAAAGTTTGGGCTAAGCAGTGCTGGGATCTGGTCACTTTTCTGCAAACCCATTTTTTGCAAATTTTGACAGGTCGGGGGTCATAAAAAACTACAAAATATTGACCAAAAATTCGAAAATAAACCAATAATGCAGCTAGATAGATATTCGAATAACAAATTCAGAGAGGTATTCCACTTTTAAATCGGGTAAAAATTTCAAAAGTTATGGGCTAAGCAGTGCTGGGATCTGGTCACTTTTCTGGAAACCCATTTTTTGCAAATTTTGACAGGTCGGGGGTCATAAAAAACTACAAAATATTGACCAAAAAATTCGAAAATAAACCAATAATGCAGCTAGATAGATATTTTAACAACAAATTCAGAGAGGTATTCCACTTTTAAATCGGGTAAAAATTTCAAAAGTTATGGGCTAAGCAGTGCTGGGATCTGGTCACTTTTCTGCAAACCCATTTTTTGCAAATTTTGACAGGTCGGGGGTCATAAAAAATGACGAAACATTGACCAAAAATTCGAAAATAAACCAATAATGCAGCTAGATAGATATTTTAACAACAATTCAGAGAGGTATTCCACTTTTAAATCGGGTAAAAATTTCAAAAGTTTGGGCTAAGCAGTGCTGGGATCTGGTCACTTTTCTGCAAACCCATTTTTTTTGCAAATTTTGACAGGTCGGGGGTCATAAAAAATTACAAAATATTGACCAAAAATTCGAAAATAAACCAATAATGCAGCTAGATAGATATTTTAATAACGAATTCAGAGAGGTATTCCACTTTTAAATCGGGTAAAAATTTCAAAAGTTATGGGCTAAGCAGTGCTGGGATCTGGTCACTTTTCTGCAAACCCATTTTTTGCAAATTTTGACAGGTCGGGGGTCATAAAAAATTACAAAATATTGACCAAAAATTCGGAAATAAACCAATAATGCAGCTAGATAGATATTTTAACAACAAATTCAGAGAGGTATTCCACTTTTAAATCGGGTAAAAATTTCAAAAGTTTGGGCTAAGCAGTGCTGGGATCTGGTCACTTTTCTGCAAACCCATTTTTTGCAAATTTTGACAGGTCGGGGGTCATAAAAAATTAAAAAATATTGACCAAAAATTCGAAAATAAACCAATAATGCAGCTAGATAGATATTTTAATAGCAAATTCAGAGAGGTATTTCACTTTTAAATCGGGTAAAAATTTCAAAAGGTTTGGGATAAGCAGTGCTGGGATCTGGTCACTTTTCTGGAAACCCATTTTTTGCAAATTTTAACAAGTCGGGGGTCATAAAAAACTACAAAATATTGACCAAAAATTCGAAAATAAACCAATAATGCAGCTAGATAGATATTTTATTAACAAATTCAGAGAGGTATTCCACTTTTAAAACGGGTAAAAATTTCAAAAGTTATGGGCTAAGCAGTGCTGGGTTCTGGTCACTTTTGTGCAAACCCATTTTTTGCAAATTTTGGCAGGTCGGGGGTCATAAAAAATTACAAAAT
The DNA here is from genome assembly GCF_018152265.1 of Drosophila ficusphila. Taxonomy (NCBI): domain Eukaryota; kingdom Metazoa; phylum Arthropoda; class Insecta; order Diptera; family Drosophilidae; genus Drosophila; species Drosophila ficusphila. The sequence continues at coordinate 20,499 of NW_025064062.1, read as the reverse complement.
ATTGACCAAAAATTCGGAAATAAACCAATAATGCAGCTAGATAGATATTTTAACAACAAATTCAGAGAGGTATTCCACTTTTAAATCGGGTAAAAATTTCAAAAGTTTGGGCTAAGCAGTGCTGGGATCTGGTCACTTTTCTGCAAACCCATTTTTTGCAAATTTTGACAGGTCGGGGGTCATAAAAAATGACGAAACATTGACCAAAAATTCGAAAATAAACCAATGATGTAGCTAGATAGATATTTTAATAACAAATTCAGAGAGGCATTCCACTTTTAAATCGGGTAAAAATTTCAAAAGTTATGGGATAAGCAGTGCTGGGATCTGGTCACTTTTCTGCAAACCCATTTTTTTTGCAAATTTTGACAGGTCGGGGGTCATAAAAAATAAAAAAGTATTGACCAAAAATTCGAAAATAAACCAATAATGCAGCTAGACAGATATTTTAACAACAAATTCAGAGAGGTATTCCACTTTTAAATCGGGTAAAAATTTCAAAAGTTTGGGCTAAGCAGTGCTGGGATCTGGTCACTTTTCTGCAAACCCATTTTTTGCAAATTTTGACAGGTCGGGGGTCATAAAAAATGACGAAACATTGACCAAAAATTCGAAAATAAACCAATGATGTAGCTAGATAGATATTTTAATAACAAATTCAGAGAGGCATTCCACTTTTAAATCGGGTAAAAATTTCAAAAGTTATGGGATAAGCAGTGCTGGGATCTGGTCACTTTTCTGCAAACCCATTTTTTTTGCAAATTTTGACAGGTCGGGGGTCATAAAAAATTACAAAATATTGACCAAAAATTCGAAAATAAACCAATAATGCAGCTAGATAGATATTTTAATAACGAATTCAGAGAGGTATTCCACTTTTAAATCGGGTAAAAATTTCAAAAGTTATGGGCTAAGCAGTGCTGGGATCTGGTCACTTTTCTGCAAACCCATTTTTTGCAAATTTTGACAGGTCGGGGGTCATAAAAAACTACAAAATATTGACCAAAAATTCGAAAATAAACCAATAATGCAGCTAGATAGATATTCGAATAACAAATTCAGAGAGGTATTCCACTTTTAAATCGGGTAAAAATTTCAAAAGTTATGGGCTAAGCAGTGCTGGGATCTGGTCACTTTTCTGGAAACCCATTTTTTGCACATTTTGACAGGTCGGGGGTCATAAAAAACTACAAAATATTGACCAAAAATTCGAAAATAAACCAATAATGCAGCTAGATAGATATTTAAATAACAAATTCAGAGAGGTATTCCACTTTTAAATCGGGTAAACATTTCAAAAGTTATGGGATAAGCAGTGCTGGGATCTGGTCACTTTTCTGCAAACCCATTTTTTTTGCAAATTTTGACAGGTCGGGGGTCATAAAAAATTACAAAATATTGACCAAAAATTCGAAAATAAACCAATAATGCAGCTAGATAGATATTTTAATAACGAATTCAGAGAGGTATTCCACTTTTAAATCGGGTAAAAATTTCAAAAGTTATGGGCTAAGCAGTGCTGGGATCTGGTCACTTTTCTGCAAACCCATTTTTTGCAAATTTTGACAGGTCGGGGGTCATAAAAAACTACAAAATATTGACCAAAAATTCGAAAATAAACCAATAATGCAGCTAGATAGATATTCGAATAACAAATTCAGAGAGGTATTCCACTTTTAAATCGGGTAAAAATTTCAAAAGTTATGGGCTAAGCAGTGCTGGGATCTGGTCACTTTTCTGGAAACCCATTTTTTGCACATTTTGACAGGTCGGGGGTCATAAAAAACTACAAAATATTGACCAAAAATTCGAAAATAAACCAATAATGCAGCTAGATAGATATTTAAATAACAAATTCAGAGAGGTATTCCACTTTTAAATCGGGTAAACATTTCAAAAGTTATGGGTTAAGCAGTGCTGGGATCTTGTCACTTTTCTGCAAACCCATTTTTTGCAAATTTTTACATGTCGGGGGTCAACATTAATTACAAAATATTGACCAAAAATTCGAAAATAAACCAATAATGCAGCTAGATAGATATTTTAACAACAAATTCAGAGAGGTATTCCACTTTTAAATCGGATAAAAATTTCAAAAGTTTGGGCTAAGCAGTGCTGGGATCTGGTCACTTTTCTGCAAACCCATTTTTTGCAAATTTTGACAGGTCGGGGGTCATAAAAAACTACAAAATATTGACCAAAAATTCGAAAATAAACCAATAATGCAGCTAGATAGATATTTTAACAACAAATTCAGAGAGGTATTCCACTTTTAAATCGGGTAAAAATTTCAAAAGTTTGGGCTAAGCAGTGCTGGGATCTGGTCACTTTTCTGCAAACCCATTTTTTGCAAATTTTGACAGGTCGGGGGTCATAAAAAATTAAAAAATATTGACCAAAAATTCGAAAATAAACCAATAATGCAGCTAGATAGATATTCGAATAACAAATTCAGAGAGGTATTCCACTTTTAAATCGGGTAAAAATTTCAAAAGTTATGGGCTAAGCAGTGCTGGGATCTGGTCACTTTTCTGCAAACCCATTTTTTTGCAAATTTTGACAGGTCGGGGGTCATAAAAAATTAAAAAATATTGACCAAAAAATTCGAAAATAAACCAATAATGCAGCTAGATAGATATTTTAATAACAAATTCAGAGAGGTATTCCACTTTTAAATCGGGTAAAAATTTCAAAAGTTATGGGCTAAGCAGTGCTGGGATCTGGTCACTTTTCTGGAAACCCATTTTTTGCACATTTTGACAGGTCGGGGGTCATAAAAAACTACAAAATATTGACCAAAAATTCGAAAATAAACCATTAATGCAGCTAGATAGATATTTAAATAACAAATTCAGAGAGGTATTCCACTTTTAAATCGGGTAAAAATTTCAAAAGTTATGGGATAAGCAGTGCTGGGATCTGGTTACTTTTCTGCAAACCCATTTTTTTGCAAATTTTGACAGGTCGGGGGTCATAAAAAATTACAAAATATTGACCAAAAATTCGAAAATAAACCAATAATGCAGCTAGATAGATATTTTAACAACAAATTCAGAGAGGTATTCCACTTTTAAATCGGATAAAAATTTCAAAAGTTTGGGCTAAGCAGTGCTGGGATCTGGTCACTTTTCTGCAAACCCATTTTTTGCAAATTTTGACAGGTCGGGGGTCATAAAAAACTACAAAATATTGACCAAAAATTCGAAAATAAACCAATAATGCAGCTAGATAGATATTTTAACAACAAATTCAGAGAGGTATTCCACTTTTAAATCGGGTAAAAATTTCAAAAGTTTGGGCTAAGCAGTGCTGGGATCTGGTCACTTTTCTGCAAACCCATTTTTTGCAAATTTTGACAGGTCGGGGGTCATAAAAAATTACAAAATATTGACCAAAAATTCGAAAATAAACCAATAATGCAGCTAGATAGATATTTTAACAACAAATTCAGAGAGGCATTCCACTTTTAAATCGGGTAAAAATTTCAAAAGTTTGGGCTAAGCAGTGCTGGGATCTGGTCACTTTTCTGCAAACCCATTTTTTGCAAATTTTGACAGGTCGGGGGTCATAAAAAATTAAAAAATATTGACCAAAAATTCGAAAATAAACCAATAATGCAGCTAGATAGATATTTTAATAGCAAATTCAGAGAGGTATTTCACTTTTAAATCGGGTAAAAATTTCAAAAGGTTTGGGATAAGCAGTGCTGGGATCTGGTCACTTTTCTGGAAACCCATTTTTTGCAAATTTTAACAAGTCGGGGGTCATAAAAAACTACAAAATATTGACCAAAAATTCGAAAATAAACCAATAATGCAGCTAGATAGATATTTTATTAACAAATTCAGAGAGGTATTCCACTTTTAAAACGGGTAAAAATTTCAAAAGTTATGGGCTAAGCAGTGCTGGGTTCTGGTCACTTTTGTGCAAACCCATTTTTTGCAAATTTTGGCAGGTCGGGGGTCATAAAAAATTACAAAATATTGACCAAAAATTCGAAAATAAACCAATAATGCAGCTAGATAGATATTTTAACAACAAATTCAGAGAGGTATTCCACTTTTAAATCGGGTAAAAATTTCAAAAGTTTGGGCTAAGCAGTGCTGGGATCTGGTCACTTTTCTGCAAACCCATTTTTTGCAAATTTTGACAGGTCGGGGGTCATAAAAAATGACGAAACATTGACCAAAAATTCGAAAATAAACCAATGATGTAGCTAGATAGATATTTTAATAACAAATTCAGAGAGGCATTCCACTTTTAAATCGGGTAAAAATTTCAAAAGTTATGGGATAAGCAGTGCTGGGATCTGGTCACTTTTCTGCAAACCCATTTTTTTTGCAAATTTTGACAGGTCGGGGGTCATAAAAAATAAAAAAGTATTGACCAAAAATTCGAAAATAAACCAATAATGCAGCTAGACAGATATTTTAACAACAAATTCAGAGAGGTATTCCACTTTTAAATCGGGTAAAAATTTCAAAAGTTTGGGCTAAGCAGTGCTGGGATCTGGTCACTTTTCTGCAAACCCATTTTTTGCAAATTTTGACAGGTCGGGGGTCATAAAAAATGACGAAACATTGACCAAAAATTCGAAAATAAACCAATGATGTAGGTAGATAGATATTTTAATAACAAATTCAGAGAGGCATTCCACTTTTAAATCGGGTAAAAATTTCAAAAGTTATGGGATAAGCAGTGCTGGGATCTGGTCACTTTTCTGCAAACCCATTTTTTTTGCAAATTTTGACAGGTCGGGGGTCATAAAAAATTACAAAATATTGACCAAAAAATTCGAAAATAAACCAATAATGCAGCTAGATAGATATTTTAATAACGAATTCAGAGAGGTATTCCACTTTTAAATCGGGTAAAAATTTCAAAAGTTATGGGCTAAGCAGTGCTGGGATCTGGTCACTTTTCTGCAAACCCATTTTTTGCAAATTTTGACAGGTCGGGGGTCATAAAAAACTACAAAATATTGACCAAAAATTCGAAAATAAACCAATAATGCAGCTAGATAGATATTCGAATAACAAATTCAGAGAGGTATTCCACTTTTAAATCGGGTAAAAATTTCAAAAGTTATGGGCTAAGCAGTGCTGGGATCTGGTCACTTTTCTGGAAACCCATTTTTTGCACATTTTGACAGGTCGGGGGTCATAAAAAACTACAAAATATTGACCAAAAATTCGAAAATAAACCAATAATGCAGCTAGATAGATATTTAAATAACAAATTCAGAGAGGTATTCCACTTTTAAATCGGGTAAACATTTCAAAAGTTATGGGTTAAGCAGTGCTGGGATCTTGTCACTTTTCTGCAAACCCATTTTTTGCAAATTTTTACATGTCGGGGGTCAACATTAATTACAAAATATTGACCAAAAATTCGAAAATAAACCAATAATGCAGCTAGATAGATATTTTAACAACAAATTCAGAGAGGTATTCCACTTTTAAATCGGATAAAAATTTCAAAAGTTTGGGCTAAGCAGTGCTGGGATCTGGTCACTTTTCTGCAAACTCATTTTTTGCAAATTTTGACAGGTCGGGGGTCATAAAAAACTACAAAATATTGACCAAAAATTCGAAAATAAACCAATAATGCAGCTAGATAGATATTTTAACAACAAATTCAGAGAGGTATTCCACTTTTAAATCGGGTAAAAATTTCAAAAGTTTGGGCTAAGCAGTGCTGGGATCTGGTCACTTTTCTGCAAACCCATTTTTTGCAAATTTTGACAGGTCGGGGGTCATAAAAAATTACAAAATATTGACCAAAAATTCGAAAATAAACCAATAATGCAGCTAGATAGATATTTTAACAACAAATTCAGAGAGGCATTCCACTTTTAAATCGGGTAAAAATTTCAAAAGTTTGGGCTAAGCAGTGCTGGGATCTGGTCACTTTTCTGCAAACCCATTTTTTGCAAATTTTGACAGGTCGGGGGTCATAAAAAATTAAAAAATATTGACCAAAAATTCGAAAATAAACCAATAATGCAGCTAGATAGATATTTTAATAGCAAATTCAGAGAGGTATTTCACTTTTAAATCGGGTAAAAATTTCAAAAGTTATGGGATAAGCAGTGCTGGGATCTGGTCACTTTTCTGGAAACCCATTTTTTGCAAATTTTAACAAGTCGGGGGTCATAAAAAACTACAAAATATTGACCAAAAATTCGAAAATAAACCAATAATGCAGCTAGATAGATATTTTAACAACAAATTCAGAGAGGTATTCCACTTTTAAATCGGGTAAAAATTTCAAAAGTTTGGGCTAAGCAGTGCTGGGATCTGGTCACTTTTCTGCAAACCCATTTTTTGCAAATTTTGACAGGTCGGGGGTCATAAAAAATGACGAAACATTGACCAAAAAATTCGAAAATAAACCAATGATGTAGCTAGATAGATATTTTAATAACAAATTCAGAGAGGCATTCCACTTTTAAATCGGGTAAAAATTTCAAAAGTTATGGGATAAGCAGTGCTGGGATCTGGTCACTTTTCTGCAAACCCATTTTTTTTTGCAAATTTTGACAGGTCGGGGGTCATAAAAAATTACAAAATATTGACCAAAAATTCGAAAATAAACCAATAATGCAGCTAGACAGATATTTTAACAACAAATTCAGAGAGGTATTCCACTTTTAAATCGGGTAAAAATTTCAAAAGTTTGGGCTAAGCAGTGCTGGGATCTGGTCACTTTTCTGCAAACCCATTTTTTTGCAAATTTTGACAGGTCGGGGGTCATAAAAAATGACGAAACATTGACCAAAAATTCGAAAATAAACCAATGATGTAGCTAGATAGATATTTTAATAACAAATTCAGAGAGGTATTCCACTTTTAAATCGGGTAAAAATTTCAAAAGTTATGGGCTAAGCAGTGCTGGGATCTGGTCACTTTTCTGCAAACCCATTTTTTGCAAATTTTGACAGGTCGGGGGTCATAAAAAACTACAAAATATTGACCAAAAATTCGAAAATAAACCAATAATGCAGCTAGATAGATATTCGAATAACAAATTCAGAGAGGCATTCCACTTTTAAATCGGGTAAAAATTTCAAAAGTTTGGGCTAAGCAGTGCTGGGATCTGGTCACTTTTCTGCAAACCCATTTTTTGCAAGTTTTGACAGGTCGGGGGTCATAAAAAATTACAAAATATTGACCAAAAATTCGAAAATAAACCAATAATGCAGCTAGATAGATATTTTAATAGCAAATTCAGAGAGGTATTCCACTTTTAAATCGGGTAAAAATTTCAAAAGGTTTGGGATAAGCAGTGCTGGGATCTGGTCACTTTTCTGCAAACCCATTTTTTGCAAATTTTGACAGGTCGGGGGTCATAAAAAATGACGAAACATTGACCAAAAATTCGAAAATAAACCAATAATGCAGCTAGATAGATATTTTAATAACAAATTCAGAGAGGCATTCCACTTTTAAATCGGGTAAAAATTTCAAAAGTTATGGGCTAAGCAGTGCTGGGTTCTGGTCACTTTTCTGCAAACCCATTTTTTGCAAATTTTGACAGGTCGGGGGTCATAAAAAATTACAAAATATTGACCAAAAATTCGAAAATAAACCAATAATGCAGCTAGATAGATATTTTAATAGCAAATTCAGAGAGGTATTCCACTTTTAAATCGGGTAAAAATTTCAAAAGGTTTGGCATAAGCAGTGCTGGGATCTGGTCACTTTTCTGCAAACCCATTTTTTGCAAATTTTAACAAGTCGGGGGTCATAAAAAACTACAAAATATTGACCAAAAATTCGAAAATAAACCAATAATGCAGCTAGATAGATATTTTAATAACAAATTCAGAGAGGCATTCCACTTTTAAATCGGGTAAAAATTTCAAAAGTTATGGGCTAAGCAGTGCTGGGTTCTGGTCACTTTTCTGCAAACCCATTTTTTGCAAATTTTGACAGGTCGGGGGTCATAAAAAATTACAAAATATTGACCAAAAATTCGAAAATAAACCAATAATGCAGCTAGATAGATATTCGAATAACAAATTCAGAGAGGTATTCCACTTTTAAATCGGGTAAAAATTTCAAAAGTTATGGGCTAAGTAGTGCTGGGATCTGGTCACTTTTCTGCAAACCCATTTTTTGCAAATTTTGACAGGTCGGGGGTCATAAAAAATGACGAAACATTGACCAAAAATTCGAAAATAAACCAATGATGTAGCTAGATAGATTTTTTAATAACAAATTCAGAGAGGCATTCCACTTTTAAATCGGGTAAAAATTTCAAAAGTTATGGGATAAGCAGTGCTGGGATCTGGTCACTTTTCTGCAAACCCATTTTTTTGCAAATTTTGACAGGTCGGGGGTCATAAAAAATTACAAAATATTGACCAAAAATTCGAAAATAAACCAATAATGCAGCTAGATAGATATTTTAACAACAAATTCAGAGAGGTATTCCACTTTTAAATCGGGTAAAAATTTCAAAAGTTTGGGCTAAGCAGTGCTGGGATCTGGTCACTTTTCTGCAAACCCATTTTTTGCAAATTTTGACAGGTCGGGGGTCATAAAAAACTAAAAAATATTGACCAAAAATTCGAAAATAAACCAATAATGCAGCTAGATAGATATTTTAATAGCAAATTCAGAGAGGTATTTCACTTTTAAATCGGGTAAAAATTTCAAATGGTTTGGGATAAGCAGTGCTGGGATCTGGTCACTTTTCTGCAAACCCATTTTTTGCAAATTTTGACAGGTCGGGGGTCATAAAAAACTACAAAATATTGACCAAAAATTCGAAAATAAACCAATAATGCAGCTAGATAGATATTCGAATAACAAATTCAGAGAGGTATTCCACTTTTAAATCGGGTAAAAATTTCAAAAGTTTGGGCTAAGCAGTGCTGGGATCTGGTCACTTTTCTGCAAACCCATTTTTTGCAAATTTTGACAGGTCGGGGGTCATAAAAAATGACGAAACATTGACCAAAAATTCGAAAATAAACCAATGATGTAGCTAGATAGATATTTTAATAACAAATTCAGAGAGGCATTCCACTTTTAAATCGGGTAAAAATTTCAAAAGTTATGGGATAAGCAGTGCTGGGATCTGGTCACTTTTCTGCAAACCCATTTTTTTTGCAAATTTTGACAGGTCGGGGGTCATAAAAAATTACAAAATATTGACCAAAAATTCGAAAATAAACCAATAATGCAGCTAGATAGATATTCGAATAACAAATTCAGAGAGGTATTCCACTTTTAAATCGGGTAAAAATTTCAAAAGTTATGGGCTAAGCAGTGCTGGGATCTGGTCACTTTTCTGCAAACCCATTTTTTGCAAATTTTGACAGGTCGGGGGTCATAAAAAATTACAAAATATTGACCAAAAATTCGAAAATAAACCAATAATGCAGCTAGATAGATATTCGAATAACAAATTCAGAGAGGTATTCCACTTTTAAATCGGGTAAAAATTTCAAAAGTTATGGGCTAAGCAGTGCTGGGATCTGATCACTTTTCTGCAAACCCATTTTTTGCAAATTTTGACAGGTCGGGGGTCATAAAAAATTACAAAATATTGACCAAAAATTCGAAAATAAACCAATAATGCAGCTAGATAGATATTTTAATAGCAAATTCAGAGAGGTATTCCACTTTTAAATCGGGTAAAAATTTCAAAAGGTTTGGGATAAGCAGTGCTGGGATCTGGTCACTTTTCTGCAAACCCATTTTTTGCAAATTTTAACAAGTCGGGGGTCATAAAAAACTACAAAATATTGACCAAAAATTCGAAAATAAACCAATAATGCAGCTAGATAGATATTTTAATAACAAATTCAGAGAGGCATTCCACTTTTAAATCGGGTAAAAATTTCAAAAGTTATGGGCTAAGCAGTGCTGGGTTCTGGTCACTTTTCTGCAAACCCATTTTTTGCAAATTTTGACAGGTCGGGGGTCATAAAAAATTACAAAATATTGACCAAAAATTCGAAAATAAACCAATAATGCAGCTAGATAGATATTCGAATAACAAATTCAGAGAGGTATTCCACTTTTAAATCGGGTAAAAATTTCAAAAGTTATGGGCTAAGTAGTGCTGGGATCTGGTCACTTTTCTGCAAACCCATTTTTTGCAAATTTTGACAGGTCGGGGGTCATAAAAAATTACAAAATATTGACCAAAAAATTCGAAAATAAACCAATAATGCAGCTAGATAGATATTTTAATAGCAAATTCAGAGAGGTATTCCACTTTTAAATCGGGTAAAAATTTCAAAAGTTTGGGCTAAGCAGTGCTGGGATCTGGTCACTTTTCTGCAAACCCATTTTTTGCAAATTTTGACAGGTCGGGGGTCATAAAAAACTAAAAAATATTGACCAAAAAATTCGAAAATAAACCAATAATGCAGCTAGATAGATATTTTAATAACAAATTCAGAGAGGCATTCCACTTTTAAATCGGGTAAAAATTTCAAAAGTTATGGGCTAAGCAGTGCTGGGATCTGATCACTTTTCTGCAAACCCATTTTTTGCAAATTTTGACAGGTCGGGGGTCATAAAAAATTACAAAATATTGACCAAAAATTCGAAAATAAACCAATAATGCAGCTAGATAGATATTCGAATAACAAATTCAGAGAGGTATTCCACTTTTAAATCGGGTAAAAATTTCAAAAGTTATGGGCTAAGTAGTGCTGGGATCTGGTCACTTTTCTGCAAACCCATTTTTTGCAAATTTTGACAGGTCGGGGGTCATAAAAAATTACGAAACATTGACCAAAAATTCGAAAATAAACCAATGATGTAGCTAGATAGATTTTTTAATAACAAATTCAGAGTAACATTCCACTTTTAAATCGGGTAAAAATTTCAAAAGTTTGGGCTAAGCAGTGCTGGGATCTGGTCACTTTTCTGCAAACCCATTTTTTGCAAATTTTGACAGGTCGGGGGTCATAAAAAATTACAAAATATTGACCAAAAATTCGAAAATAAACCAATAATGCAGCTAGATAGATATTTTAACAACAAATTCAGAGAGGTATTCCACTTTTAAATCGGGTAAAAATTTCAAAAGTTTGGGCTAAGCAGTGCTGGGATCTGGTCACTTTTCTGCAAACCCATTTTTTGCAAATTTTGACAGGTCGGGGGTCATAAAAAACTAAAAAATATTGACAAAAAATTCGAAAATAAACCAATAATGCAGCTAGATAGATATTTTAATAGCAAATTCAGAGAGGTATTTCACTTTTAAATCGGGTAAAAATTTCAAAAGGTTTGGGATAAGCAGTGCTGGGATCTGGTCACTTTTCTGCAAACCCATTTTTTGCAAATTTTAACAAGTCGGGGGTCATAAAAAACTACAAAATATTGACCAAAAATTCGAAAATAAACCAATAATGCAGCTAGATAGATATTCGAATAACAAATTCAGAGAGGTATTCCACTTTTAAATCGGGTAAAAATTTCAAAAGTTTGGGCTAAGCAGCGCTGGGGTCTGGTCACTTTTCTGCAAACCCATTTTTTGCAAATTTTGACAGGTCGGGGGTCATAAAAAATTAAAAAATATTGACCAAAAATTCGAAAATAAACCAATAATGCAGCTAGATAGATATTTTAATAGCAAATTCAGAGAGGTATTCCACTTTTAAATCGGGTAAAAATTTCAAAAGGTTTGGGATAAGCAGTGCTGGGATCTGGTCACTTTTCTGCAAACCCATTTTTTGCAAATTTTAACAAGTCGGGGGTCATAAAAAACTACAAAATATTGACCAAAAATTCGAAAATAAACCAATAATGCAGCTAGATAGATATTTTAATAACAAATTCAGAGAGGTATTCCACTTTTAAATCGGGTAAAAATTTCAAAAGTTTGGGCTAAGCAGTGCTGGGATCTGGTCACTTTTCTGCAAACCCATTTTTTGCAAATTTTGACAGGTCGGGGGTCATAAAAAATGACGAAACATTGACCAAAAATTCGAAAATAAACCCATGATGTAGCTAGATAGATATTTTAATAACAAATTCAGAGAGGCATTCCACTTTTAAATCGGGTAAAAATTTCAAAAGTTATGGGATAAGCAGTGCTGGGATCTGGTCACTTTTCTGCAAACCCATTTTTTTGCAAATTTTGACAGGTCGGGGGTCATAAAAAATTACAAAATATTGACCAAAAATTCGAAAATAAACCAATGATGTAGCTAGATAGATATTTTAACAACAAATTCAGAGAGGTATTCCACTTTTAAATCGGGTAAAAATTTCAAAAGTTTGGGCTAAGCAGTGCTGGGATCTGGTCACTTTTCTGCAAACCCATTTTTTGCAAATTTTGACAGGTCGGGGGTCATAAAAAACTAAAAAATATTGACCAAAAATTCGAAAATAAACCAATAATGCAGCTAGATAGATATTTTAATAGCAAATTCAGAGAGGTATTTCACTTTTAAATCGGGTAAAAATTTCAAAAGGTTTGGGATAAGCAGTGCTGGGATCTGGTCACTTTTCTGCAAACCCATTTTTTGCAAATTTTAACAAGTCGGGGGTCATAAAAAACTACAAAATATTGACCAAAAATTCGAAAATAAACCAATAATGCAGCTAGATAGATATTCGAATAACAAATTCAGAGAGGTATTCCACTTTTAAATCGGGTAAAAATTTCAAAAGTTTGGGCTAAGCAGTGCTGGGATCTGGTCACTTTTCTGCAAGCCCATTTTTTGCAAATTTTGACAGGTCGGGGGTCATAAAAAATTACAAAATATTGACCAAAAATTCGAAAATAAACCAATAATGCAGCTAGATAGATATTTTAATAGCAAATTCAGAGAGGTATTCCACTTTTAAATCGGGTAAAAATTTCAAAAGGTTTGGGATAAGCAGTGCTGGGATCTGGTCACTTTTCTGCAAACCCATTTTTTGCAAATTTTGACAGGTCGGGGGTCATAAAAAATTACAAAATATTGACCAAAAATTCGAAAATAAACCAATAATGCAGCTAGATAGATATTCGAATAACAAATTCAGAGAGGTATTCCACTTTTAAATCGGGTAAAAATTTCAAAAGTTTGGGCTAAGCAGTGCTGGGATCTGGTCACTTTTCTGCAAACCCATTTTTTGCAAATTTTGACAGGTCGGGGGTCATAAAAAATGACGAAACATTGACCAAAAATTCGAAAATAAACCAATGATGTAGCTAGATAGATATTTTAACAACAAATTCAGAGAGGCATTCCACTTTTAAATCGGGTAAAAATTTCAAAAGTTATGGGCTAAGCAGTGCTGGGATCTGGTCACTTTTCTGCAAACCCATTTTTTTGCAAATTTTGACAGGTCGGGGGTCATAAAAAATTACAAAATATTGACCAAAAATTCGAAAATAAACCAATAATGCAGCTAGATAGATATTTTAACAACAAATTCAGAGAGGTATTCCACTTTTAAATCGGGTAAAAATTTCAAAAGTTTGGGCTAAGCAGTGCTGGGATCTGGTCACTTTTCTGCAAACCCATTTTTTGCAAATTTTGACAGGTCGGGGGTCATAAAAAATTACAAAATATTGACCAAAAATTCGAAAATAAACCAATAATGCAGCTAAATAGATATTTTAATAACAAATTCAGAGAGGTATTCCACTTTTAAATCGGGTAAAAATTTCAAAAGTTTGGGCTAAGCAGTGCTGGAATCTGGTCACTTTTCTGCAAACCCATTTTTTGCAAATTTTGACAGGTCGGGGGTCATAAAAAACTACAAAATATTGACCAAAAATTCGAAAATAAACCAATAATGCAGCTAGATAGATATTCGAATAACAAATTCAGAGAGGTATTCCACTTTTAAATCGGGTAAAAATTTCAAAAGTTTGGGCTAAGCAGTGCTGGGATCTGGTCACTTTTCTGCAAACCCATTTTTTGCAAATTTTGACAGGTCGGGGGTCATAAAAAACTACAAAATATTGACCAAAAATTCGAAAATAAACCAATAATGCAGCTAGATAGATATTCGAATAACAAATTCAGAGAGGTATTCCACTTTTAAATCGGGTAAAAATTTCAAAAGTTTGGGCTAAGCAGTGCTGGGATCTTGTCACTTTTCTGCAAACCCATTTTTTGCAAATTTTGATAGGTCGGGGGTCATAAAAAATTAAAAAATATTGACCAAAAATTCGAAAATAAACCAATAATGCAGCTAGATAGATATTTTAATAGCAAATTCAGAGAGGTATTCCACTTTTAAATCGGGTAAAAATTTCAAAAGTTTGGGCTAAGCAGTGCTGGGATCTGGTCACTTTTCTGCAAACCCATTTTTTGCAAATTTTGACAGGTCGGGGGTCATAAAAAACTACAAAATATTGACCAAAAATTCGAAAATAAACCAATAATGCAGCTAGATAGATATTTTAATAACAAATTCAGAGAGGTATTCCACTTTTAAATCGGGTAAAAATTTCAAAAGTTTGGGCTAAGCAGTGCTGGGATCTGGTCACTTTTCTGCAAACCCATTTTTTGCCAATTTTGACAGGTCGGGGGTCATAAAAAACTACAAAATATTGACCAAAAATTCGAAAATAAACCAATAATGCAGCTAGATAGATATTCGAATAACAAATTCAGAGGTATTCCACTTTTAAATCGGGTAAAAATTTCAAAAGTTTGGGCTAAGCAGCGCTGGGATCTGGTCACTTTTCTGCAAACCCATTTTTTGCAAATTTTGACAGGTCGGGGGTCATAAAAAATTAAAAAATATTGACCAAAAATTCGAAAATAAACCAATAATGCAGCTAGATAGATATTTTAATAGCAAATTCAGAGAGGTATTCCACTTTTAAATCGGGTAAAAATTTCAAAAGGTTTGGGATAAGCAGTGCTGGGATCTGGTCACTTTTCTGCAAACCCATTTTTTGCAAATTTTAACAAGTCGGGGGTCATAAAAAACTACAAAATATTGACCAAAAATTCGAAAATAAACCAATAATGCAGCTAGATAGATATTTTAATAACAAATTCAGAGAGGTATTCCACTTTTAAATCGGGTAAAAATTTCAAAAGTTATGGGCTAAGCAGTGCTGGGTTCTGGTCACTTTTCTGCAAACCCATTTTTTTTGCAAATTTTGACAGGTCGGGGGTCATAAAAAATTACAAAATATTGACCAAAAATTCGAAAATAAACCAATAATGCAGCTAGATAGATATTTTAATAACAAATTCAGAGAGGTATTCCACTTTTAAATCGGGTAAAAATTTCAAAAGTTTGGGCTTAGCAGTGCTGGGATCTGGTCACTTTTCTGCAAACCCATTTTTTGCAAATTTTGACAGGTCGGGGGTCATAAAAAATTACAAAATATTGACCAAAAATTCGAAAATAAACAAATAATGCAGCTAGATAGATATTCGAATAACAAATTCAGAGAGGTATTCCACTTTTAAATCGGGTAAAAATTTCAAAAGTTATGGGCTAAGCAGTGCTGGGATCTGGTCACTTTTCTGCAAACCCATTTTTTTGCAAATTTTGACAGGTCGGGGGTCATAAAAAATTACAAAATATTGACCAAAAATTCGAAAATAAACCAATAATGCAGCTAGATAGATATTTTCACAAGAAATTCAGAGAGGTATTCCACTTTTAAATCGGGTAAAAATTTCAAAAGTTTGGGCTAAGCAGTGCTGGGATCTTGTCACTTTTCTGCAAACCCATTTTTTGCAAATTTTGACAGGTCGGGGGTCATAAAAAATTAAAAAATATTGACCAAAAATTCGAAAATAAACCAATAATGCAGCTAGATAGATATTTTAACAACAAATTCAGAGAGGTATTCCACTTTTAAATCGGGTAAAAATTTCAAAAGTTTGGGCTAAGCAGTGCTGGGATCTGGTCACTTTTCTGCAAACCCATTTTTTGCAAATTTTGACAGGTCGGGGGTCATAAAAAACTACAAAATATTGACCAAAAATTCGAAAATAAACCAATAATGCAGCTAGATAGATATTTTAACAACAAATTCAGAGAGGTATTCCACTTTTAAATCGGGTAAAAATTTCAAAACTTTGGGCTAAGCAGTGCTGGGATCTGGTCACTTTTCTGCAAATCCATTTTTTGCAAATTTTGACAGGTCGGGGGTCATAAAAAATTACAAAATATTGACCAAAAATTCGAAAATAAACCAATAATGCAGCTAAATAGATATTTTAATAACAAATTCAGAGTAACATTCCACTTTTAAATCGGGTAAAAATTTCAAAAGTTTGGGCTAAGCAGTGCTGGGATCTGGTCACTTTTCTGCAAACCCATTTTTTGCAAATTTTGACAGGTCGGGGGTCATAAAAAATTACAAAATATTGACCAAAAATTCGAAAATAAACCAATAATGCAGCTAGATAGATATTTTAATAGCAAATTCAGAGAGGTATTCCACTTTTAAATCGGGTAAAAATTTCAAAAGTTTGGGCTAAGCAGTGCTGGGATCTGGTCACTTTTCTGCAAACCCATTTTTTTGCAAATTTTGACAGGTCGGGGGTCATAAAAAATTAAAAAATATTGACCAAAAATTCGAAAATAAACCAATAATGCAGCTAGATAGATATTCGAATAACAAATTCAGAGAGGTATTCCACTTTTAAATCGGGTAAAAATTTCAAAAGTTATGGGCTAAGCAGTGCTGGGATCTGGTCACTTTTCTGCAAACCCATTTTTTTGCAAATTTTGACAGGTCGGGGGTCATAAAAAATTAAAAAATATTGACCAAAAATTCGAAAATAAACCAATAATGCAGCTAGATAGATATTTTAACAACAAATTCAGAGAGGTATTCCACTTTTAAATCGGGTAAAAATTTCAAAAGTTTGGGCTAAGCAGTGCTGGGATCTGGTCACTTTTCTGCAAACCCATTTTTTGCAAATTTTGACAGGTCGGGGGTCATAAAAAACTACAAAATATTGACCAAAAATTCGAAAATAAACCAATAATGCAGCTAGATAGATATTTTAACAACAAATTCAGAGAGGTATTCCACTTTTAAATCGGGTAAAAATTTCAAAAGTTTGGGCTAAGCAGTGCTGGGATCTGGTCACTTTTCTGCAAACCCATTTTTTGCATATTTTGACATCGGGTAAAAATTTCAAAAGTTTGGGCTAAGCAGTGCTGGGATCTCGTCACTTTTCTGCAAACCCATTTTTTGCAAATTTTGACAGGTCGGGGGTCATAAAAAACTACAAAATATTGACCAAAAATTCGAAAATAAACCAATGATGTAGCTAGATAGATATTTTAATAACAAATTCAGAGTGGCATTCCACTTTTAAATCGGGTAAAAATTTCAAAAGTTTGGGCTAAGCAGTGCTGGGATCTGGTCACTTTTCTGCAAACCCATTTTTTGCAAATTTTGACAGGTCGGGGGTCATAAAAAATTACAAAATATTGACCAAAAATTCGAAAATAAACCAATAATGCAGCTAGATAGATATTTTAACAACAAATTCAGAGAGGTATTCCACTTTTAAATCGGGTAAAAATTTCAAAAGTTTGGGCTAAGCAGTGCTGGGATCTGGTCACTTTTCTGCAAACCCATTTTTTGCAAATTTTGACAGGTCGGGGGTCATAAAAAATTAAAAAATATTGACCAAAAATTCGAAAATAAACCAATAATGCAGCTAGATAGATATTTTAACAACAAATTCAGAGAGGTATTCCACTTTTAAATCGGGTAAAAATTTCAAAAGTTATGGGCCAAGCAGTGCTGGGATCTGGTCACTTTTCTGCAAACCCATTTTTTGCAAATTTTGACAGGTCGGGGGTCATAAAAAATGACGAAACATTGACCAAAAATTCGAAAATAAACCAATAATGCAGCTAGATAGATATTTTAACAACAATTCAGAGAGGTATTCCACTTTTAAATCGGGTAAAAATTTCAAAAGTTTGGGCTAAGCAGTGCTGGGATCTGGTCACTTTTCTGCAAACCCATTTTTTGCAAATTTTGACAGGTCGGGGGTCATAAAAAACTACAAAATATTGACCAAAAATTCGAAAATAAACCAATAATGCAGCTAGATAGATATTTTAACAACAAATTCAGAGAGGTATTCCACTTTTAAATCGGGTAAAAATTTCAAAAGTTTGGGCTAAGCAGTGCTGGGATCTGGTCACTTTTCTGCAAACCCATTTTTTGCAAATTTTGACAGGTCGGGGGTCATAAAAAATTACAAAATATTGACCAAAAATTCGAAAATAAACCAATAATGCAGCTAGATAGATATTCGAATAACAAATTCAGAGAGGTATTCCACTTTTAAATCGGGTAAAAATTTCAAAAGTTATGGGCTAAGCAGTGCTGGGATCTGGTCACTTTTCTGCAAACCCATTTTTTTGCAAATTTTGACAGGTCGGGGGTCATAAAAAATTAAAAAATATTGACCAAAAATTCGAAAATAAACCAATAATGCAGCTAGATAGATATTTTAACAACAAATTCAGAGAGGTATTCCACTTTTAAATCGGGTAAAAATTTCAAAAGTTTGGGCTAAGCAGTGCTGGGATCTGGTCACTTTTCTGCAAACCCATTTTTTGCAAATTTTGACAGGTCGGGGGTCATAAAAAATTACAAAATATTGACCAAAAATTCGAAAATAAACCAATAATGCAGCTAAATAGATATTTTAATAACAAATTCAGAGAGGTATTCCACTTTTAAATCGGGTAAAAATTTCAAAAGTTTGGGCTAAGCAGTGCTGGGATCTGGTCACTTTTCTGCAAACCCATTTTTTGCAAATTTTGACAGGTCGGGGGTCATAAAAAACTACAAAATATTGACCAAAAATTCGAAAATAAACCAATGATGCAGCTAGATAGATATTCGAATAACAAATTCAGAGTGGCATTCCACTTTTAAATCGGGTAAAAATTTCAAAAGTTTGGGCTAAGCAGTGCTGGGATCTGGTCACTTTTCTGCAAACCCATTTTTTGCAAATTTTGACAGGTCGGGGGTCATAAAAAACTACAAAATATTGACCAAAAATTCGAAAATAAACCAATAATGCAGCTAGATAGATATTTTAACAACAATTCAGAGAGGTATTCCACTTTTAAATCGGGTAAAAATTTCAAAAGTTTGGGCTAAGCAGTGCTGGGATCTGGTCACTTTTCTGCAAACCCATTTTTTGCAAATTTTGACAGGTCGGGGGTCATAAAAAACTACAAAATATTGACCAAAAATTCGAAAATAAACCAATAATGCAGATAGATAGATATTTTAACAACAAGTTCAGAGAGGTATTCCACTTTTAAATCGGGTAAAAATTTCAAAAGTTTGGGCTAAGCAGTGCTGGGATCTGGTCACTTTTCTGCAAACCCATTTTTTGCAAATTTTGACAGGTCGGGGGTCATAAAAAATTACAAAATATTGACCAAAAATTCGAAAATAAACCAATAATGCAGCTAGATAGATATTTTAATAACAAATTCAGAGAGGTATTCCACTTTTAAATCGGGTAAAAATTTCAAAAGTTTGGGCTAAGCAGTGCTGGGATCTGGTCACTTTTCTGCAAACCCATTTTTTGCAAATTTTGACAGGTCGGGGGTCATAAAAAACTACAAAATATTGACCAAAAATTCGAAAATAAACCAATAATGCAGCTAGATAGATATTTTAACAACAAATTCAGAGAGGTATTCCACTTTTAAATCGGGTAAAAATTTCAAAAGTTATGGGCTAAGCAGTGCTGGGATCTGGTCACTTTTCTGCAAACCCATTTTTTGCAAATTTTGACAGGTCGGGGGTCATAAAAAATGACGAAACATTGACCAAAAATTCGAAAATAAACCAATGATGTAGCTAGATAGATATTTTAATAACAAATTCAGAGAGGCATTCCACTTTTAAATCGGGTAAAAATTTCAAAAATTATGGGATAAGCAGTGCTGGGATCTGGTCACTTTTCTGCAAACCCATTTTTTTTGCAAATTTTGACAGGTCGGGGGTCATAAAAAACTACAAAATATTGACCAAAAATTCGAAAATAAACCAATAATGCAGCTAGATAGATATTTTAACAACAAATTCAGAGAGGTATTCCACTTTTAAATCGGGTAAAAATTTCAAAAGTTTGGGCTAAGCAGTGCTGGGATCTGGTCACTTTTCTGCAAACCCATTTTTTGCAAATAAAAAACTCATAAAAAACTACAAAATATTGACCAAAAATTCGAAAATAAACCAATAATGCAGCTAGATAGATATTTTAACAACAAATTCAGAGAGGTATTCCACTTTTAAATCGGGTAAAAATTTCAAAAGTTTGGGCTAAGCAGTGCTGGGATCTGGTCACTTTTCTGCAAACCCATTTTTTGCAAATTTTGACAGGTCGGGGGTCATAAAAAATTACAAAATATTGACCAAAAATTCGAAAATAAACCAAAAATTTCAAAAGTTATGGGCTATGCAGTGCTGGGATCTGGTCACTTTTCTGCAAACCCATTTTTTGCAAATTTTGACAGGTCGGAGGTCATAAAAAATTAAATTAAATAATGCAGCTAG
>NW_025064061.1:0-9470 GCF_018152265.1 Drosophila ficusphila | reverse complement strand
TTAAAAGTGGAATACCTCTCTGAATTTGTTATTAAAATATCTATCTAGCTGCATTATTGGTTTATTTTCGAATTTTTGGTCAATATTTTGTAGTTTTTTATGACCCCCGACTTGTTAAAATTTGCAAAAAATGGGTTTGCAGAAAAGTGACCAGATCCCAGCACTGCTTATCCCAAACCTTTTGAAATTTTTACCCGATTTAAAAGTGGAATACCTCTCTGAATTTGCTATTAAAATATCTATCTAGCTGCATTATTGGTTTATTTTCGAATTTTTGGTCAATATTTTGTAATTTTTTATGACCCCTTGACCTGTCAAAATTTGCAAAAAATGGGTTTGCAGAAAAGTGACCAGAACCCAGCACTGCTTAGCCCAAACTTTTGAAATTTTTACCCGATTTAAAAGTGGAATACCTCTGAATTTGTTATTAAAATATCTATCTAGCTGCATTATTGGTTTATTTTCGAATTTTTGGTCAATATTTTGTAATTTTTTATGACCCCCGACCTGTCAAAATTTGCAAAAAATGGGTTTGCAGAAAAGTGACAAGATCCCAGCACTGCTTAGCCCAAACTTTTGAAATTTTTACCCGATTTAAAAGTGGAATACCTCTCTGAATTTGTTATTAAAATATCTATCTAGCTGCA
This sequence comes from Drosophila ficusphila, assembly GCF_018152265.1. NCBI lineage: Eukaryota > Metazoa > Arthropoda > Insecta > Diptera > Drosophilidae > Drosophila > Drosophila ficusphila. The sequence continues at coordinate 8,823 of NW_025064061.1, read as the reverse complement.
TTATTGGTTTATTTTCGAATTTTTGGTCAATATTTTGTAATTTTTTATGACCCCCGACCTGTCAAAATTTGCAAAAAATGGGTTTGCAGAAAAGTGACCAGATCCCAGCACTGCTTATCCCATAACTTTTGAAATTTTTACCCGATTTAAAAGTGGAATGCCTCTCTGAATTTGTTATTAAAATATCTATCTAGCTACATCATTGGTTTATTTTCGAATTTTTGGTCAATGTTTCGTCATTTTTTATGACCCCCGACCTGTCAAAATTTGCAAAAAATGGGTTTGCAGAAAAGTGACCAGATCCCAGCACTGCTTATCCCATAACTTTTGAAATTTTTACCCGATTTAAAAGTGGAATGCCTCTCTGAATTTGTTATTAAAATATCTATCTAGCTACATCATTGGTTTATTTTCGAATTTTTGGTCAATGTTTCGTAATTTTTTATGACTCCTCGACCTGTCAAAATTTGCAAAAAATGGGTTTGCAGAAAAGTGACCAGATCCCAGCACTGCTTAGCCCAAACTTTTGAAATTTTTACCCGATTTAAAAGTGGAATACCTCTCTGAATTTGTTATTAAAATATCTATCTAGCTGCATTATTGGTTTAATTTCGAATTTTTGGTCAATATTTTGTAATTTTTTATGACCCCCGACCTGTCAAAATTTGCAAAAAATGGGTTTGCAGAAAAGTGACCAGATCCCAGCACTGCTAAGCCCAAACTTTTGAAATTTTTACCCGATTTAAAAGTGGAATACCTCTCTGAATTTGTTGTTAAAATATCTATCTAGCTGCATTATTGGTTTATTTTTGAATTTTTGGTCAATATTTTGTAATTTTTTATGACCCCCGACCTGTCAAAATTTGCAAAAAATGGGTTTGCAGAAAAGTGACCAGAACCCAGCACTGCTTAGCCCAAACTTTTGAAATTTTTACCCGATTTAAAAGTGGAATACCTCTCTGAATTTGTTATTAAAATATCTATCTAGCTGCATTATTGGTTTATTTTCGAATTTTTGGTCAATATTTTGTAATTTTTTATGACCCCCGACCTGTAAAAATTTGCAAAAAATGGGTTAGCAGAAAAGTGACAAGATCCCAGCACTGCTTAGCCCAAACTTTTGAAATTTTTACCCGATTTAAAAGTGGAATACCTCTCTGAATTTGTTGTTAAAATATCTATCTAGCTGCATTATTGGTTTATTTTCGAATTTTTGGTCAATATTTTGTAATTTGTTTATGACCCCCGACCTGTCAAAATTTGCAAAAAAATGGGTTTGCAGAAAAGTGACCAGATCCCAGCACTGCTTATCCCATAACTTTTGAAATTTTTACCCGATTTAAAAGTGGAATGCCTCTCTGAATTTGTTATTAAAATATCTATCTAGCTACATCATTGGTTTATTTTCGAATTTTTGGTCAATGTTTCGTCATTTTTTATGACCCCCGACCTGTCAAAATTTGCAAAAAATGGGTTTGCAGAAAAGTGACCAGATCCCAGCACTGCTTAGCCCAAACTTTTGAAATTTTTACCCGATTTAAAAGTGGAATACCTCTCTGAATTTGTTATTAAAATATCTATCTAGCTGCATTATTGGTTTAATTTCGAATTTTTGGTCAATATTTTGTAATTTTTTATGACCCCCGACCTGTCAAAATTTGCAAAAAATGGGTTTGCAGAAAAGTGACCAGATCCCAGCACTGCTTAGCCCAAACTTTTGAAATTTTTACCCGATTTAAAAGTGGAATACCTCTCTGAATTTGTTGTTAAAATATCTATCTAGCTGCATTATTGGTTTATTTTCGAATTTTTGGTCAATATTTTGTAATTTTTTATGACCCCCGACCTGTCAAAATTTGCAAAAAATGGGTTTGCAGAAAAGTGACCAGAACCCAGCACTGCTTAGCCCAAACTTTTGAAATTTTTACCCGATTTAAAAGTGGAATACCTCTCTGAATTTGTTATTAAAATATCTATCTAGCTGCATTATTGGTTTATTTTCGAATTTTTGGTCAATATTTTGTAATTTTTATGACCCCCGACCTGTCAAAATTTGCAAAAAATGGGTTAGCAGAAAAGTGACAAGATCCCAGCACTGCTTAGCCCAAACTTTTGAAATTTTTACCCGATTTAAAAGTGGAATACCTCTCTGAATTTGTTGTTAAAATATCTATCTAGCTGCATTATTGGTTTATTTTCGAATTTTTGGTCAATATTTTGTAATTTGTTTATGACCCCCGACCTGTCAAAATTTGCAAAAAAATGGGTTTGCAGAAAAGTGACCAGATCCCAGCACTGCTTATCCCATAACTTTTGAAATTTTTACCCGATTTAAAAGTGGAATGCCTCTCTGAATTTGTTATTAAAATATCTATCTAGCTACATCATTGGTTTATTTTCGAATTTTTGGTCAATGTTTCGTAATTTTTTATGACCCCCGACCTGTCAAAATTTGCAAAAAATGGGTTTGCAGAAAAGTGACCAGATCCCAGCACTGCTTAGCCCAAACTTTTGAAATTTTTACCCGATTTAAAAGTGGAATACCTCTCTGAATTTGTTATTAAAATATCTATCTAGCTGCATTATTGGTTTAATTTCGAATTTTTGGTCAATATTTTGTAATTTTTTATGACCCCCGACCTGTCAAAATTTGCAAAAAATGGGTTTGCAGAAAAGTGACCAGATCCCAGCACTGCTTAGCCCAAACTTTTGAAATTTTTACCCGATTTAAAAGTGGAATACCTCTCTGAATTTGTTGTTAAAATATCTATCTAGCTGCATTATTGGTTTATTTTCGAATTTTTGGTCAATATTTTGTAATTTTTGATGACCCCCGACCTGTCAAAATTTGCAAAAAATGGGTTTGCAGAAAAGTGACCAGATCCCAGCACTGCTTAGCCCAAACTTTTGAAATTTTTACCCGATTTAAAAGTGGAATACCTCTCTGAATTTGTTGTTAAAATATCTATCTAGCTGCATTATTGGTTTATTTTCGAATTTTTGGTCAATATTTTGTAATTTTTTATGACCCCCGACCTGTCAAAATTTGCAAAAAAATGGGTTTGCAGAAAAGTGACCAGATCCAGGCACTGCTTATCCCATAACTTTCGAAATTTTTACCCGATTTAAAAGTGGAATGCCTCTCTGAATTTGTTATTAAAATATCTATCTAGCTACATCATTGGTTTATTTTCGAATTTTTGGTCAATGTTTCGTCATTTTTTATGACCCCCGACCTGTCAAAATTTGCAAAAAATGGGTTTGCAGAAAAGTGACCAGATCCCAGCACTGCTTAGCCCAAACTTTTGAAATTTTTACCCGACTTAAAAGTGGAATACCTCTCTGAATTTGTTATTCGAATATCTATCTAGCTGCATTATTGGTTTATTTTCGAATTTTTGGTCAATATTTTGTAGATTTTTATGACCCCCGACCTGTCAAAATTTGCAAAAAATGGGTTTGCAGAAAAGTGACCAGATCCCAGCACTGCTTAGCCCAAACTTTTGAAATTTTTACCCGATTTAAAAGTGGAATACCTCTCTGAATTTGTTGTTAAAATATCTATCTAGCTGCATTATTGGTTTATTTTCGAATTTTTGGTCAATATTTTGTAGTTTTTTATGACCCCCGACTTGTTAAAATTTGCAAAAAATGGGTTTGCAGAAAAGTGACCAGATCCCAGCACTGCTTATCCCAAAACTTTTGAAATTTTTACCCGATTTAAAAGTGGAATACCTCTCTGAATTTGCTATTAAAATATCTATCTAGCTGCATTATTGGTTTATTTTTGAATTTTTGGTCAATATTTTGTAATTTTTTATGACCCCCGACCTGTCAAAATTTGCAAAAAATGGGTTTGCAGAAAAGTGACCAGAACCCAGCACTGCTTAGCCCAAACTTTTGAAATTTTTACCCGATTTAAAAGTGGAATACCTCTCAGAATTTGTTATTAAAATATCTATCTAGCTGCATTATTGGTTTATTTTCGAATTTTTGGTCAATATTTTGTAGTTTTTTATGACCCCCGACCTGTCAAAATTTGCAAAAAATGGGTTTGCAGAAAAGTGACAAGATCCCAGCACTGCTTAGCCCAAACTTTTGAAATTTTTACCCGATTTAAAAGTGGAATACCTCTCTGAATTTGTTGTTAAAATATTTATCTAGCTGCATTATTGGTTTATTTTCGAATTTTTGGTCAATATTTTGTAATTTTTTATGACCCCCGACCTGTCAAAATTTGCAAAAAAATGGGTTTGCAGAAAAGTGACCAGATCCCAGCACTGCTTATCCCATAACTTTTGAAATGTTTACCCGATTTAAAAGTGGAATGCCTCTCTGAATTTGTTGTTAAAATATCTATCTAGCTGCATTATTGGTTTATTTTCGAATTTTTGGTCAATATTTTGTAGTTTTTTATGACCCCCGACTTGTTAAAATTTGCAAAAAATGGGTTTGCAGAAAAGTGACCAGATCCCAGCACTGCTTATCCCAAAACTTTTGAAATTTTTACCCGATTTAAAAGTGGAATACCTCTCTGAATTTGCTATTAAAATATCTATCTAGCTGCATTATTGGTTTATTTTCGAATTTTTGGTCAATATTTTGTAATTTTTTATGACCCCCGACCTGTCAAAATTTGCAAAAAATGGGTTTGCAGAAAAGTGACCAGAACCCAGCACTGCTTAGCCCAAACTTTTGAAATTTTTACCCGATTTAAAAGTGGAATACCTCTCAGAATTTGTTATTAAAATATCTATCTAGCTGCATTATTGGTTTATTTTCGAATTTTTGGTCAATATTTTGTAATTTTTTATGACCCCCGACCTGTCAAAATTTGCAAAAAATGGGTTTGCAGAAAAGTGACAAGATCCCAGCACTGCTTAGCCCAAACTTTTGAAATTTTTACCCGATTTAAAAGTGGAATACCTCTCTGAATTTGTTGTTAAAATATCTATCTAGCTGCATTATTGGTTTATTTTCGAATTTTTGGTCAATATTTTGTAATTTTTTATGACCCCCGACCTGTCAAAATTTGCAAAAAAATGGGTTTGCAGAAAAGTGACCAGATCCCAGCACTGCTTATCCCATAACTTTTGAAATGTTTACCCGATTTAAAAGTGGAATGCCTCTCTGAATTTGTTATTAAAATATCTATCTAGCTACATCATTGGTTTATTTTCGAATTTTTGGTCAATGTTTCGTCATTTTTTATGACCCCCGACCTGTCAAAATTTGCAAAAAAATGGGTTTGCAGAAAAGTGACCAGAACCCAGCACTGCTTAGCCCAAACTTTTGAAATTTTTACCCGATTTAAAAGTGGAATACCTCTCTGAATTTGTTATTAAAATATCTATCTAGCTGCATTATTGGTTTATTTTCGAATTTTTGGTCAATGTTTCGTCATTTTTTATGACCCCCGACCTGTAAAAATTTGCAAAAAAATGGGTTTGCAGAAAAGTGACAAGATCCCAGCACTGCTTAGCCCAAACTTTTGAAATTTTTACCCGATTTAAAAGTGGAATACCTCTCTGAATTTGTTGTTAAAATATCTATCTAGCTGCATTATTGGTTTATTTTCGAATTTTTGGTCAATATTTTGTAGTTTTTTATGACCCCCGACCTGTCAAAATTTGCAAAAAAATGGGTTTGCAGAAAAGTGACCAGATCCCAGCACTGCTTATCCCATAACTTTTGAAATTTTTACCCGATTTAAAAGTGGAATGCCTCTCTGAATTTGTTATTAAAATATCTATCTAGCTACATCATTGGTTTATTTTCGAATTTTTGGTCAATGTTTCGTAATTTTTTATGACCCCCGACCTGTCAAAATTTGCAAAAAATGGGTTTGCAGAAAAGTGACCAGATCCCAGCGCTGCTTAGCCCAAACTTTTGAAATTTTTACCCGATTTAAAAGTGGAATACCTCTCTGAATTTGTTGTTAAAATATCTATCTAGCTGCATTATTGGTTTATTTTCGAATTTTTGGTCAATATTTTGTAATTTGTTTATGACCCCCGACCTGTCAAAATTTGCAAAAAAATGGGTTTGCAGAAAAGTGACCAGATCCCAGCACTGCTTATCCCATAACTTTTGAAATTTTTACCCGATTTAAAAGTGGAATGCCTCTCTGAATTTGTTATTAAAATATCTATCTAGCTACATCATTGGTTTATTTTCGAATTTTTGGTCAATGTTTCGTAATTTTTTATGACCCCCGACCTGTCAAAATTTGCAAAAAATGGGTTTGCAGAAAAGTGACCAGATCCCAGCACTGCTTAGCCCAAACTTTTGAAATTTTTACCCGATTTAAAAGTGGAATACCTCTCTGAATTTGTTATTAAAATATCTATCTAGCTGCATTATTGGTTTAATTTCGAATTTTTGGTCAATATTTTGTAATTTTTTATGACCCCCGACCTGTCAAAATTTGCAAAAAATGGGTTTGCAGAAAAGTGACCAGATCCCAGCACTGCTTAGCCCAAACTTTTGAAATTTTTACCCGATTTAAAAGTGGAATACCTCTCTGAATTTGTTGTTAAAATATCTATCTAGCTGCATTATTGGTTTATTTTCGAATTTTTGGTCAATATTTTGTAATTTTTGATGACCCCCGACCTGTCAAAATTTGCAAAAAATGGGTTTGCAGAAAAGTGACCAGATCCCAGCACTGCTTAGCCCAAACTTTTGAAATTTTTACCCGATTTAAAAGTGGAATACCTCTCTGAATTTGTTGTTAAAATATCTATCTAGCTGCATTATTGGTTTATTTTCGAATTTTTGGTCAATATTTTTTAATTTTTATGACCCCCGACCTGTCAAAATTTGCAAAAAAATGGGTTTGCAGAAAAGTGACCAGATCCCAGCACTGCTTATCCCATAACTTTTGAAATTTTTACCCGATTTAAAAAGTGGAATGCCTCTCTGAATTTGTTATTAAAATATCTATCTAGCTACATCATTGGTTTATTTTCGAATTTTTGGTCAATGTTTCGTAATTTTTTATGACCCCCGACCTGTCAAAATTTGCAAAAAATGGGTTTGCAGAAAAGTGACCAGATCCCAGCACTGCTTAGCCCAAACTTTTGAAATTTTTACCCGATTTAAAAGTGGAATACCTCTCTGAATTTGTTATTAAAATATCTATCTAGCTGCATTATTGGTTTAATTTCGAATTTTTGGTCAATATTTTGTAATTTTTTATGACCCCCGACCTGTCAAAATTTGCAAAAAATGGGTTTGCAGAAAAGTGACCAGATCCCAGCACTGCTTAGCCCAAACTTTTGAAATTTTTACCCGATTTAAAAGTGGAATACCTCTCTGAATTTGTTGTTAAAATATCTATCTAGCTGCATTATTGGTTTATTTTCGAATTTTTGGTCAATATTTTGTAGTTTTTTATGACCCCCGACTTGTTAAAATTTGCAAAAAATGGGTTTGCAGAAAAGTGACCAGATCCCAGCACTGCTTATCCCAAAACTTTTGAAATTTTTACCCGATTTAAAAGTGGAATACCTCTCTGAATTTGTTGTTAAAATATCTATCTAGCTGCATTATTGGTTTATTTTCGAATTTTTGGTCAATATTTTGTAATTTTTTATGACCCCCCGACCTGTCAAAATTTGCAAAAAAATGGGTTTGCAGAAAAGTGACCAGAACCCAGCACTGCTTATCCCAAACTTTTGAAATTTTTACCCGATTTAAAAAGTGGAATACCTCTCTGAATTTGTTATTAAAATATCTATCTAGCTGCATTATTGGTTTATTTTCGAATTTTTGGTCAATATTTGTAATTTTTATGACCCCCGACCTGTCAAAATTTGCAAAAAATGGGTTTGCAGAAAAGTGACAAGATCCCAGCACTGCTAGCCCAAACTTTTGAAATTTTTACCCGATTTAAAAGTGGAATACCTCTCTGAATTTGTTGTTAAAATATCTATCTAGCTGCATTATTGGTTTATTTTCGAATTTTTGGTCAATATTTTGTAATTTTTTATGACCCCCGACCTGTCAAAATTTGCAAAAAAATGGGTTTGCAGAAAAGTGACCAGATCCCAGCACTGCTTATCCCATAACTTTTGAAATGTTTACCCGATTTAAAAAGTGGAATGCCTCTCTGAATTTGTTATTAAAATATCTATCTAGCTACATCATTGGTTTATTTTCGAATTTTTGGTCAATGTTTCGTCATTTTTTATGACCCCCGACCTGTCAAAATTTGCAAAAAATGGGTTTGCAGAAAAGTGACCAGATCCCAGCACTGCTTATCCCATAACCTTTTGAAATTTTTACCCGATTTAAAAGTGGAATGCCTCTCTGAATTTGTTATTAAAATATCTATCTAGCTACATCATTGGTTTATTTTTCGAATTTTTGGTCAATGTTTTGTAATTTTTATGACCCCCGACCTGTCAAAATTTGCAAAAAATGGGTTTGCAGAAAAAGTGACCAGATCCAGCACTGCTTAGCCCAAACTTTTGAAATTTTTACCCGATTTAAAAGTGGAATACCTCTCTGAATTTGTTATTCAAATATCTATCTAGCTGCATTATTGGTTTATTTTTTCGAATTTTGGTCAATATTTTGTAGTTTTTTTTGACCCCCGACCTATCAAAATTTGCAAAAATGGGTTTGCAGAAAAGTGACAAGATCCCAGCACTGCTTAGCCCATAACTTTTGAAATTTTTACCCGATTTAAAAGTGGAATACCTCTCTGAATTTGTTATTAAAATATCTATCTAGCTGCATCATTGGTTTATTTTCGAATTTTTGGTCAATGTTTCGTCATTTTTTATGACCCCCGACCTGTCAAAATTTGCAAAAAAT
>NW_025064060.1:0-22695 GCF_018152265.1 Drosophila ficusphila | reverse complement strand
ATATCTATCTAGCTACATCATTGGTTTATTTTCGAATTTTGGTCAATGTTTCGTCATGTTTTATGACCCCCGACCTGTCAAAATTTGCAAAAAATGGGTTTGCAGAAAAGTGACCAGATCCCAGCACTGCTTAGCCCAAACTTTTGAAATTTTTACCCGATTTAAAAAGTGGAATACCTCTCTGAATTTGTTGTTAAAATATCTATCTAGCTGCATTATTGGTTTATTTTCGAATTTTTGGTCAATATTTTGTAGTTTTTTATGACCCCCGACCTGTCAAAATTTGCAAAAAATGGGTTTTGCAGAAAAGTGACCAGATCCCAGCACTGCTTAGCCCAAACTTTTGAAATTTTTACCCGATTTAAAAGTGGAATACCTCTCTGAATTTGTTATTAAAATATCTATCTAGCTGCATTATTGGTTTATTTTCGAATTTTTGGTCAATATTTTGTAATTTTTATGACCCCCGACCTGTCAAAATTTGCAAAAAATGGGTTTGCAGAAAAGTGACCAGATCCCAGCACTGCTTAGCCCAAACTTTTGAAATTTTTACCCGATTTAAAAGTGGAATACCTCTCTGAATTTGTTGTTAAAATATCTATCTAGCTGCATTATTGGTTTATTTTTCGAATTTTTGGTCAATATTTTGTAGTTTTTTATGACCCCCGACCTGTCAAAATTTGCAAAAAATGGGTTTGCAGAAAAGTGACCAGATCCCAGCACTGCTTAGCCCAAACTTTTGAAATTTTTACCCGATTTAAAAGTGGAATACCTTTCTGAATTTGTTATTAAAATATCTATCTAGCTGCATTATTGGTTTATTTTCGAATTTTTGGTCAATATTTTGTAATTTTTTATGACCCCCGACTTGTCAAAATTTGCAAAAAATGGGTTTGCAGAAAATTGACCAGATCCCAGAACTGCTTAGCCCATAACTTTTGAATTTTTACCCGATTTAAAGGGAATACCTCTCTGAATTTGTTATTAAAATATCTATCTACCTGCATCATTGGTTTGTTTTCGAATTTTTGGTTGATATTTTGTAATTTTTTATGACCCCCGACTTGTCAAAATTTGCAAAAATGGGTTTGCAGAAAAGTGACCAGATCCCAGCACTGCTTAGCCCATAACTTTTGAAATTTTTACCCGATTTAAAAGTGGAATACCTCTCTGAATTTGTTATTAAAATATCTATCTAGCTGCATTATTGGTTTATTTTCGAATTTTTGGTCAATATTTTGTAATTTTTATGACCCCCGACCTGTCAAAATTTGCAAAAAATGGGTTTGCAGAAAAGTGACCAGATCCCAGCACTGCTTAGCCCAAACTTTTGAAATTTTTACCCGATTTAAAAGTGGAATACCTCTCTGAATTTGTTGTTAAAATATCTATCTAGCTGCATTATTGGTTTATTTTTCGAATTTTTGGTCAATATTTTGTAGTTTTTTATGACCCCCGACCTGTCAAAATTTGCAAAAAATGGGTTTGCAGAAAAGTGACCAGATCCCAGCACTGCTTAGCCCAAACTTTTGAAATTTTTACCCGATTTAAAAGTGGAATACCTCTCTGAATTTGTTATTAAAATATCTATCTAGCTGCATTATTGGTTTATTTTCGAATTTTTGGTCAATATTTTGTAATTTTTTATGACCCCCGACCTGTCAAAATTTGCAAAAAAAATGGGTTTGCAGAAAAGTGACCAGATCCCAGCACTGCTTATCCCATAACTTTTGAAATTTTTACCCGATTTAAAAGTGGAATGCCTCTCTGAATTTGTTATTAAAATATCTATCTAGCTACATCATTGGTTTATTTTCGAATTTTTGGTCAATGTTTCGTCATTTTTTATGACCCCCGACCTGTCAAAATTTGCAAAAAATGGGTTTGCAGAAAAGTGACCAGATCCCAGCACTGCTTAGCCCAAACTTTTGAAATTTTTACCCGATTTAAAAGTGGAATACCTCTCTGAATTTGTTATTCGAATATCTATCTAGCTGCATTATTGGTTTATTTTAGAATTTTTGGTCAATATTTTGTAGTTTTTATGACCCCCGACCTGTCAAAATTTGCAAAAAATGGGTTTGCAGAAAAGTGACCAGATCCCAGCACTGCTTAGCCCATAACTTTTGAAATTTTTACCCGATTTAAAAGTGGAATACCTCTCTGAATTTGTTATTCGAATATCTATCTAGCTGCATTATTGGTTTATTTTCGAATTTTTGGTTGATATTTTGTAATTTTTATGACCCCCGACCTGTCAAAATTTGCAAAAAATGGGTTTGCAGAAAAGTGACCAGATCCCAGCACTGCTTAGCCCATAACTTTTGAAATTTTTACCCGATCTAAAAGTGGAATACCTCTCTGAATTTGTTGTTAAAATATCTATCTAGCTGCATTATTGGTTTATTTTCGAATTTTTGGTCAATATTTTGTAATTTTTTATGACCCCCGACCTGTCAAAATTTGCAAAAAAAATGGGTTTGCAGAAAAGTGACCAGATCCCAGCACTGCTTATCCCATAACTTTTGAAATTTTTACCCGATTTAAAAGTGGAATACCTCTCTGAATTTGTTGTTAAAATATCTATCTAGCTGCATTATTGGTTTACTTTCGAATTTTTGGTCAATGTTTCGTCATTTTTTATGACCCCCGACCTGTCAAAATTTGCAAAAAAATGGGTTTGCAGAAAAGTGACCAGATCCCAGCACTGCTTAGTCCATAACTTTTGAAATTTTTACCCGATTTAAAAGTGGAATACCTCTCTGAATTTGTTATTAAAATATCTATCTAGCTGCATTATTGGTTTATTTTCGAATTTTTGGTCAATATTTTGTAATTTTTATGACCCCCGACCTGTCAAAATTTGCAAAAAATGGGTTTGCAGAAAAGTGACCAGATCCCAGCACTGCTTAGCCCAAACTTTTGAAATTTTTACCCGATTTAAAAGTGGAATACCTCTCTGAATTTGTTGTTAAAATATCTATCTAGCTGCATTATTGGTTTATTTTCGAATTTTTGGTCAATATTTTGTAGTTTTTTATGACCCCCGACCTGTCAAAATTTGCAAAAAATGGGTTTGCAGAAAAGTGACCAGATCCCAGCACTGCTTAGCCCAAACTTTTGAAATTTTTACCCGATTTAAAAGTGGAATACCTCTCTGAATTTGTTATTAAAATATCTATCTAGCTGCATTATTGGTTTATTTTCGAATTTTTGGTCAATATTTTGTAATTTTTTATGACCCCCGACCTGTCAAAATTTGCAAAAAAAATGGGTTTGCAGAAAAGTGACCAGATCCCAGCACTGCTTATCCCATAACTTTTGAAATTTTTACCCGATTTAAAAGTGGAATGCCTCTCTGAATTTGTTATTAAAATATCTATCTAGCTACATCATTGGTTTATTTTCGAATTTTTGGTCAATGTTTCGTGATTTTTTATGACCCCCGACCTGTCAAAATTTGCAAAAAATGGGTTTGCAGAAAAGTGACCAGATCCCAGCACTGCTTAGCCCAAACTTTTGAAATTTTTACCCGATTTAAAAGTGGAATACGTCTCTGAATTTGTTATTCGAATATCTATCTAGCTGCATTATTGGTTTATTTTAGAATTTTTGGTCAATATTTTGTAGTTTTTTATGACCCCCGACCTGTCAAAATTTGCAAAAAATGGGTTTGCAGAAAAGTGACCAGATCCCAGCACTGCTTAGCCCATAACTTTTGAAATTTTTACCCGATTTAAAAGTGGAATACCTCTCTGAATTTGTTATTCGAATATCTATCTAGCTGCATTATTGGTTTATTTTCGAATTTTTGGTTGATATTTTGTAATTTTTTATGACCCCCGACCTGTCAAAATTTGCAAAAAATGGGTTTGCAGAAAAGTGACCAGATCCCAGCACTGCTTAGCCCATAACTTTTGAAATTTTTACCCGATCTAAAAGTGGAATACCTCTCTGAATTTGTTGTTAAAATATCTATCTAGCTGCATTATTGGTTTATTTTCGAATTTTTGGTCAATATTTTGTAATTTTTTATGACCCCCGACCTGTCAAAATTTGCAAAAAAAATGGGTTTGCAGAAAAGTGACCAGATCCCAGCACTGCTTATCCCATAACTTTTGAAATTTTTACCCGATTTAAAAGTGGAATACCTCTCTGAATTTGTTGTTAAAATATCTATCTAGCTGCATTATTGGTTTACTTTCGAATTTTTGGTCAATGTTTCGTCATTTTTTATGACCCCCGACCTGTCAAAATTTGCAAAAAATGGGTTTGCAGAAAAGTGACCAGATCCCAGCACTGCTTAGTCCATAACTTTTGAAATTTTTACCCGATTTAAAAGTGGAATACCTCTCTGAATTTGTTATTCGAATATCTATCTAGCTGCATTATTGGTTTATTTTCGAATTTTTGGTCAATATTTTGTAATTTTTTATGACCCCCGACCTGTCAAAATTTGCAAAAAATGGGTTTGCAGAAAAGTGACCAGAACCCAGCACTGCTTAGCCCATAACTTTTGAAATTTTTACCCGATTTAAAAGTGGAATACCTCTCTGAATTTGCTATTAAAATATCTATCTAGCTGCATTATTGGTTTATTTTCGAATTTTTGGTCAATATTTTTTAATTTTTTATGACCCCCCGACCTGTCAAAATTTGCAAAAAATGGGTTTGCAGAAAAGTGACCAGATCCCAGCACTGCTTAGCCCAAACTTTTGAAATTTTTACCCGATTTAAAAGTGGAATACCTCTCTGAATTTGTTATTCGAATATCTATCTAGCTGCATTATTGGTTTATTTTCGAATTTTTGGTCAATATTTTGTAGTTTTTTATGACCCCCGACCTGTCAAAATTTGCAAAAAATGGGTTTCCAGAAAAGTGACCAGATCCCAGCACTGCTTAGCCCATAACTTTTGAAATTTTTACCCGATTTAAAAGTGGAATACCTCTCTGAATTTGTTATTCGAATATCTATCTAGCTGCATTATTGGTTTATTTTCGAATTTTTGGTTGATATTTTGTAATTTTTTATGACCCCCGACCTGTCAAAATTTGCAAAAAATGGGTTTGCAGAAAAGTGACCAGATCCCAGCACTGCTTAGCCCATAACTTTTGAAATTTTTACCCGATCTAAAAGTGGAATACCTCTCTGAATTTGTTGTTAAAATATCTATCTAGCTGCATTATTGGTTTATTTTCGAATTTTTGGTCAATATTTTGTAATTTTTTATGACCCCCGACCTGTCAAAATTTGCAAAAAAAATGGGTTTGCAGAAAAGTGACCAGATCCCAGCACTGCTTATCCCATAACTTTTGAAATTTTTACCCGATTTAAAAGTGGAATGCCTCTCTGAATTTGTTATTAAAATATCTATCTAGCTACATCATTGGTTTATTTTCGAATTTTTGGTCAATGTTTCGTCATTTTTTATGACCCCCGACCTGTCAAAATTTGCAAAAAATGGGTTTGCAGAAAAGTGACCAGATCCCAGCACTGCTTAGTCCATAACTTTTGAAATTTTTACCCGATTTAAAAGTGGAATACCTCTCTGAATTTGTTATTCGAATATCTATCTAGCTGCATTATTGGTTTATTTTCGAATTTTTGGTCAATATTTTGTAATTTTTTATGACCCCCGACCTGTCAAAATTTGCAAAAAATGGGTTTGCAAAAAAGTGACCAGAACCCAGCACTGCTTAGCCCATAACTTTTGAAATTTTTACCCGATTTAAAAGTGGAATACCTCTCTGAATTTGCTATTAAAATATCTATCTAGCTGCATTATTGGTTTATTTTCGAATTTTTGGTCAATATTTTGTAATTTTTTATGACCCCCGACCTGTCAAAATTTGCAAAAAATGGGTTTGCAGAAAAGTGACAAGATCCCAGCACTGCTTAGCCCAAACTTTTGAAATTTTTACCCGATTTAAAAGTGGAATACCTCTCTGAATTTGTTGTTAAAATATCTATCTAGCTGCATTATTGGTTTATTTTCGAATTTTTGGTCAATATTTTGTAATTTTTTATGACCCCCGACCTGTCAAAATTTGCAAAAAATGGGTTTGCAGAAAAGTGACCAGATCCCAGCACTGCTTAGCCCATAACTTTTGAAATTTTTCCCCGATTTAAAAGTGGAATACCTCTCTGAATTTGTTATTCGAATATCTATCTAGCTGCATTATTGGTTTATTTTCGAATTTTTGGTCAATATTTTGTAATTTTTTATGACCCCCGACCTGTCAAAATTTGCAAAAAATGGGTTTGTAGAAAAGTGACCAGATCCCAGCACTGCTTAGCCCATAACTTTTGAAATTTTTCCCCGACTTAAAAGTGGAATACCTCTCTGAATTTGTTATTCGAATATCTATCTAGCTGCATTATTGGTTTATTTTCGAATTTTTGGTCAATGTTTTGTAATTTTTTATGACCCCCGACCTGTCAAAATTTGCAAAAAATGGGTTTGCAGAAAAGTGACCAGATCCCAGCACTGCTTAGCCCATAACTTTTGAAATTTTTACCCGATCTAAAAGTGGAATACCTCTCTGAATTTGTTGTTAAAATATCTATCTAGCTGCATTATTGGTTTATTTTCGAATTTTTGGTCAATATTTTGTAATTTTTTATGACCCCCGACCTGTCAAAATTTGCAAAAAAAATGGGTTTGCAGAAAAGTGACCAGATCCCAGCACTGCTTATCCCATAACTTTTGAAATTTTTACCCGATTTAAAAGTGGAATACCTCTCTGAATTTGTTGTTAAAATATCTATCTAGCTGCATTATTGGTTTACTTTCGAATTTTTGGTCAATGTTTCGTCATTTTTTATGACCCCCGACCTGTCAAAATTTGCAAAAAATGGGTTTGCAGAAAAGTGACCAGATCCCAGCACTGCTTAGTCCATAACTTTTGAAATTTTTACCCGATTTAAAAGTGGAATACCTCTCTGAATTTGTTATTCGAATATCTATCTAGCTGCATTATTGGTTTATTTTCGAATTTTTGGTCAATATTTTGTAATTTTTTATGACCCCCCGACCTGTCAAAATTTGCAAAAAATGGGTTTGCAGAAAAGTGACCAGAACCCAGCACTGCTTAGCCCATAACTTTTGAAATTTTTACCCGATTTAAAAGTGGAATACCTCTCTGAATTTGCTATTAAAATATCTATCTAGCTGCATTATTGGTTTATTTTCGAATTTTTGGTCAATATTTTTTAATTTTTTATGACCCCCGACCTGTCAAAATTTGCAAAAAATGGGTTTGCAGAAAAGTGACCAGATCCCAGCACTGCTTAGCCCAAACTTTTGAAATTTTTACCCGATTTAAAAGTGGAATACCTCTCTGAATTTGTTATTCGAATATCTATCTAGCTGCATTATTGGTTTATTTTCGAATTTTTGGTCAATATTTTGTAGTTTTTTATGACCCCCGACCTGTCAAAATTTGCAAAAAATGGGTTTCCAGAAAAGTGACCAGATCCCAGCACTGCTTAGCCCATAACTTTTGAAATTTTTACCCGATTTAAAAGTGGAATACCTCTCTGAATTTGTTATTCGAATATCTATCTAGCTGCATTATTGGTTTATTTTCGAATTTTTGGTTGATATTTTGTAATTTTTTATGACCCCCGACCTGTCAAAATTTGCAAAAAATGGGTTTGCAGAAAAGTGACCAGATCCCAGCACTGCTTAGCCCATAACTTTTGAAATTTTTACCCGATCTAAAAGTGGAATACCTCTCTGAATTTGTTGTTAAAATATCTATCTAGCTGCATTATTGGTTTATTTTCGAATTTTTGGTCAATATTTTGTAATTTTTTATGACCCCCGACCTGTCAAAATTTGCAAAAAAAATGGGTTTGCAGAAAAGTGACCAGATCCCAGCACTGCTTATCCCATAACTTTTGAAATTTTTACCCGATTTAAAAGTGGAATACCTCTCTGAATTTGTTGTTAAAATATCTATCTAGCTGCATTATTGGTTTACTTTCGAATTTTTGGTCAATGTTTCGTCATTTTTTATGACCCCCGACCTGTCAAAATTTGCAAAAAATGGGTTTGCAGAAAAGTGACCAGATCCCAGCACTGCTTAGTCCATAACTTTTGAAATTTTTACCCGATTTAAAAGTGGAATACCTCTCTGAATTTGTTATTCGAATATCTATCTAGCTGCATTATTGGTTTATTTTCGAATTTTTGGTCAATATTTTGTAATTTTTTATGACCCCCGACCTGTCAAAATTTGCAAAAAATGGGTTTGCAGAAAAGTGACCAGAACCCAGCACTGCTTAGCCCATAACTTTTGAAATTTTTACCCGATTTAAAAGTGGAATACCTCTCTGAATTTGCTATTAAAATATCTATCTAGCTGCATTATTGGTTTATTTTCGAATTTTTGGTCAATATTTTTTAATTTTTTATGACCCCCGACCTGTCAAAATTTGCAAAAAATGGGTTTGCAGAAAAGTGACCAGATCCCAGCACTGCTTAGCCCAAACTTTTGAAATTTTTACCCGATTTAAAAGTGGAATACCTCTCTGAATTTGTTATTCGAATATCTATCTAGCTGCATTATTGGTTTATTTTCGAATTTTTGGTCAATATTTTGTAGTTTTTTATGACCCCCGACCTGTCAAAATTTGCAAAAAATGGGTTTCCAGAAAAGTGACCAGATCCCAGCACTGCTTAGCCCATAACTTTTGAAATTTTTACCCGATTTAAAAGTGGAATACCTCTCTGAATTTGTTATTCGAATATCTATCTAGCTGCATTATTGGTTTATTTTCGAATTTTTGGTTGATATTTTGTAATTTTTTATGACCCCCGACCTGTCAAAATTTGCAAAAAATGGGTTTGCAGAAAAGTGACCAGATCCCAGCACTGCTTAGCCCATAACTTTTGAAATTTTTACCCGATCTAAAAGTGGAATACCTCTCTGAATTTGTTGTTAAAATATCTATCTAGCTGCATTATTGGTTTATTTTCGAATTTTTGGTCAATATTTTGTAATTTTTTATGACCCCCGACCTGTCAAAATTTGCAAAAAAAATGGGTTTGCAGAAAAGTGACCAGATCCCAGCACTGCTTATCCCATAACTTTTGAAATTTTTACCCGATTTAAAAGTGGAATGCCTCTCTGAATTTGTTATTAAAATATCTATCTAGCTACATCATTGGTTTATTTTCGAATTTTTGGTCAATGTTTCGTCATTTTTTATGACCCCCGACCTGTCAAAATTTGCAAAAAATGGGTTTGCAGAAAAGTGACCAGATCCCAGCACTGCTTAGTCCATAACTTTTGAAATTTTTACCCGATTTAAAAGTGGAATACCTCTCTGAATTTGTTATTCGAATATCTATCTAGCTGCATTATTGGTTTATTTTCGAATTTTTGGTCAATATTTTGTAATTTTTTATGACCCCCGACCTGTCAAAATTTGCAAAAAATGGGTTTGCAAAAAGTGACCAGAACCCAGCACTGCTTAGCCCATAACTTTTGAAATTTTTACCCGATTTAAAAGTGGAATACCTCTCTGAATTTGCTATTAAAATATCTATCTAGCTGCATTATTGGTTTATTTTCGAATTTTTGGTCAATATTTTGTAATTTTTTATGACCCCCGACCTGTCAAAATTTGCAAAAAATGGGTTTGCAGAAAAGTGACAAGATCCCAGCACTGCTTAGCCCAAACTTTTGAAATTTTTACCCGATTTAAAAGTGGAATACCTCTCTGAATTTGTTGTTAAAATATCTATCTAGCTGCATTATTGGTTTATTTTCGAATTTTTGGTCAATATTTTGTAATTTTTTATGACCCCCGACCTGTCAAAATTTGCAAAAAATGGGTTTGCAGAAAAGTGACCAGATCCCAGCACTGCTTAGCCCATAACTTTTGAAATTTTTCCCCGATTTAAAAGTGGAATACCTCTCTGAATTTGTTATTCGAATATCTATCTAGCTGCATTATTGGTTTATTTTCGAATTTTTGGTCAATATTTTGTAATTTTTTATGACCCCCGACCTGTCAAAATTTGCAAAAAATGGGTTTGTAGAAAAGTGACCAGATCCCAGCACTGCTTAGCCCATAACTTTTGAAATTTTTCCCCGACTTAAAAGTGGAATACCTCTCTGAATTTGTTATTCGAATATCTATCTAGCTGCATTATTGGTTTATTTTCGAATTTTTGGTCAATGTTTTGTAATTTTTTATGACCCCCGACCTGTCAAAATTTGCAAAAAAATGGGTTTGCAGAAAAGTGACCAGATCCCAGCACTGCTTAGCCCATAACTTTTGAAATTTTTACCCGATTTAAAAGTGGAATACCTCTCTGAATTTGTTATTAAAATATCTATCTAGCTGCATTATTGGTTTATTTTCGAATTTTTGGTCAATATTTTGTAATTTTTTATGACCCCCGACCTGTCAAAATTTGCAAAAAATGGGTTTGCAGAAAAGTGACCAGATCCCAGCACTGCTTAGCCCATAACTTTTGAAATTTTTACCCGATTTAAAAGTGGAATACCTCTCTGAATTTGTTATTAGAATATCTATCTAGCTACATTATTGGTTTATTTTCGAATTTTTGGTCAATATTTTGTAATTTTTTATGACCCCCGACCTGTCAAAATTTGCAAAAAATGGGTTTGCAGAAAAGTGACCAGATCCCAGCACTGCTTAGCCCATAACTTTTGAAATTTTTCCCCGACTTAAAAGTGGAATACCTCTCTGAATTTGTTATTCGAATATCTATCTAGCTGCATTATTGGTTTATTTTCGAATTTTTGGTCAATGTTTTGTAATTTTTTATGACCCCCGACCTGTCAAAATTTGCAAAAAATGGGTTTGCAGAAAAGTGACCAGATCCCAGCACTGCTTAGCCCATAACTTTTGAAATTTTTACCCGATTTAAAAGTGGAATACCTCTCTGAATTTGTTATTAAAATATCTATCTAGCTGCATTATTGGTTTATTTTCGAATTTTTGGTCAATATTTTGTAATTTTTTATGACCCCCGACCTGTCAAAATTTGCAAAAAATGGGTTTGCAGAAAAGTGACCAGATCCCAGCACTGCTTAGCCCATAACTTTTGAAAATTTTCCCCGACTTAAAAGTGGAATACCTCTCTGAATTTGTTATTCGAATATCTATCTAGCTGCATTATTGGTTTATTTTCGAATTTTTGGTCAATATTTTGTAATTTTTTATGACCCCCGACCTGTCAAAATTTGCAAAAAATGGGTTTGCAGAAAAGTGACAAGATCCCAGCACTGCTTAGCCCAAACTTTTGAAATTTTTACCCGATTTAAAAGTGGAATACCTCTCTGAATTTGTTGTTAAAATATCTATCTATCTGCATTATTGGTTTATTTTCGAATTTTTGGTCAATATTTTGTAATTTTTTATGACCCCCGACCTGTCAAAATTTGCAAAAAAATGGGTTTGCAGAAAAGTGACCAGATCCCAGCACTGCTTAGCCCATAACTTTTGAAATTTTTCCCCGACTTAAAAGTGGAATACCTCACTGAATTTGTTATTCGAATATCTATCTAGCTGCATTATTGGTTTATTTTCGAATTTTTGGTCAATATTTTGTAATTTTTTATGACCCCCGACCTGTCAAAATTTGCAAAAAATGGGTTTGCAGAAAAGTGACCAGAACCCAGCACTGCTTAGCCCATAACTTTTGAAATTTTTCCCCGACTTAAAAGTGGAATACCTCTCTGAATTTGTTATTCGAATATCTATCTAGCTGCATTATTGGTTTATTTTCGAATTTTTGGTCAATGTTTCGTCATTTTTTATGACCCCCGACCTGTCAAAATTTGCAAAAAAAATGGGTTTGCAGAAAAGTGACCAGATCCCAGCACTGCTTAGCCCATAACTTTTGAAATTTTTCCCCTACTTAAAAGTGGAATACCTCTCTGAATTTGTTATTCGAATATCTATCTAGCTGCATTATTGGTTTATTTTCGAATTTTTGGTCAATATTTTGTAATTTTTTATGACCCCCGACCTGTCAAAATTTGCAAAAAATGGGTTTGCAGAAAAGTGACCAGATCCCAGCATTGCTTATCCCAAACCTTTTGTAATTTTTACCCGATTTAAAAGTGGAATACCTCTCTGAATTTGTTATTAAAATATCTATCTAGCTGCATTATTGGTTTATTTTCGAATTTTTGGTCAATATTTTGTAATTTTTTATGGCCCCCGACCTGTCAAAATTTGCAAAAAATGGGTTTGCAGAAAAGTGACCAGATCCCAGCACTGCTTATCCCATAACTTTTGAAATTTTTACCCGATTTAAAAGTGGAATACCTCTCTGAATTTGTTGTTAAAATATCTACCTAGCTGCATTATTGGTTTATTTTCGAATTTTTGGTCAATATTTTGTAGTTTTTTATGTCCCCCGACCTGTCAAAATTTGCAAAAAATGGGTTTGCAGAAAAGTGACCAGATCCCAGCACTGCTTAGCCCAAACTTTTGAAATTTTTACTCGATTTAAAAGTGGAATACCTCTCTGAATTTGTTATTCGAATATCTATCTAGCTGCATTATTGGTTTATTTTCGAATTTTTGGTCAATATTTTGTAGTTTTTTATGACCCCCG
Organism: Drosophila ficusphila; assembly: GCF_018152265.1. NCBI lineage: Eukaryota > Metazoa > Arthropoda > Insecta > Diptera > Drosophilidae > Drosophila > Drosophila ficusphila. Next base: position 10,086 of record NW_025064060.1, on the reverse strand, counting down.
ACCTGTCAAAATTTGCAAAAAATGGGTTTGCAGAAAAGTGACCAGATCCCAGCACTGCTTAGCCCAAACTTTTGAAATTTTTACCCGATTTAAAAGTGGAATACCTCTCTGAATTTGTTATTCGAATATCTATCTAGCTGCATTATTGGTTTATTTTCGAATTTTTGGTCAATATTTTGTAGTTTTTTATGACCCCCGACCTGTCAAAATTTGCAAAAAATGGGTTTGCAGAAAAGTGACCAGATCCCAGAACTGCTTAGCCCATAACTTTTGAAATTTTTACCCGATTTAAAAGTGGAATACCTCTCTGAATTTGTTGTTAAAATATCTTTCTAGCTGCATTATTGGTTTATTTTCGAATTTTTGGTCAATATTTTGTAGTTTTTTATGACCCCCGACCTGTCAAAATTTGCAAAAAATGGGTTTGCAGAAAAGTGACCAGATCCGAGCACTGCTTAGCCCAAACTTTTGAAATTTTTACCCGATTTAAAAGTGGAATACCTCTCTGAATTTGTTATTCGAATATCTATCTAGCTGCATTATTGGTTTATTTTCGAATTTTTGGTCAATATTTTGTAGTTTTTTATGACCCCCGACCTGTCAAAATTTGCAAAAAAATGGGTTTGCAGAAAAGTGACAAGATCCCAGCACTGCTTAGCCCAAACTTTTGAAATTTTTACCCGATTTAAAAGTGGAATACCTCTCTGAATTTGTTGTTAAAATATCTATCTAGCTGCATTATTGGTTTATTTTCTAATTTTTGGTTGATATTTTGTAATTTTTTATGACCCCCGACCTGTCAAAATTTGCAAAAAATGGGTTTGCAGAAAAGTGACAAGATCCCAGCACTGCTTAGCCCAAACTTTTGAAATTTTTACCCGATTTAAAAGTGGAATACCTCTCTGAATTTGTTATTCGAATATCTATCTAGCTGCATTATTGGTTTATTTTCGAATTTTTGGTCAATATTTTGTAGTTTTTTATGACCCCCGACCTCTCAAAATTTGCAAAAAAATGGGTTTGCAGAAAAGTGACCAGATCCCAGCACTGCTTAGCCCAAACTTTTGAAATTTTTACCCGATTTAAAAGTGGAATATCTCTCTGAATTTGTTATTAAAATATCTATCTAGCTGCATTATTGGTTTATTTTCGAATTTTTGGTCAATATTTTGTAGTTTTTTATGACCCCCGACTTGTTAAAATTTGCAAAAAATGGGTTTGCAGAAAAGTGACCAGATCCCAGCACTGCTTAGCCCAAACTTTTGAAATTTTTACCCGATTTAAAAGTGGAATACCTCTCTGAATTTGTTATTCGAATATCTATCTAGCTGCATTATTGGTTTATTTTCGAATTTTTGGTCAATATTTTGTAGTTTTTTATGACCCCCGACCTGTCAAAATTTGCAAAAAATGGGTTTGCAGAAAAGTGACCAGATCCCAGAACTGCTTAGCCCATAACTTTTGAAATTTTTACCCGATTTAAAAGTGGAATACCTCTCTGAATTTGTTGTTAAAATATCTTTCTAGCTGCATTATTGGTTTATTTTCGAATTTTTGGTCAATATTTTGTAGTTTTTTATGACCCCCGACCTGTCAAAATTTGCAAAAAATGGGTTTGCAGAAAAGTGACCAGATCCGAGCACTGCTTAGCCCAAACTTTTGAAATTTTTACCCGATTTAAAAGTGGAATACCTCTCTGAATTTGTTATTCGAATATCTATCTAGCTGCATTATTGGTTTATTTTCGAATTTTTGGTCAATATTTTGTAGTTTTTTATGACCCCCGACCTGTCAAAATTTGCAAAAAATGGGTTTGCAGAAAAGTGACCAGATCCCAGCACTGCTTAGCCCATAACTTCTGAAATTTTTACCCGATTTAAAAGTGGAATACCTCTCTGAATTTGTTATTCGAATATCTATCTAGCTGCATTATTGGTTTATTTTCGAATTTTTGGTCAATATTTTGTAATTTTTATGACCCCCGACCTGTAAAAATTTGCAAAAAATGGGTTTGCAGAAAAGTGACCAGATCCCAGCACTGCTTAGCCCAAACTTTTGAAATTTTTACCCGATTTAAAAGTGGAATACCTCTCTGAATTTGTTATTAAAATATCTATCTAGCTGCATTATTGGTTTATTTTCGAATTTTTGGTCAATATTTTGTAATTTTTTATGACCCCCGACCTGTCAAAATTTGCAAAAAAAATGGGTTTGCAGAAAAGTGACCAGATCCCAGCACTGCTTATCCCATAACTTTTGAAATTTTTACCCGATTTAAAAGTGGAATGCCTCTCTGAATTTGTTATTAAAATATCTATCTAGCTACATCATTGGTTTATTTTCGAATTTTTTGGTCAATGTTTCGTCATTTTTTATGACCCCCGACCTGTCAAAATTTGCAAAAAATGGGTTTGCAGAAAAGTGACCAGATCCCAGCACTGCTTATCCCATAACTTTTGAAATTTTTACCCGATTTAAAAGTGGAATGCCTCTCTGAATTTGTTATTAAAATATCTATCTAGCTACATCATTGGTTTATTTTCGAATTTTTGGTCAATGTTTCGTCATTTTTTATGACCCCCGTCCTGTCAAAATTTGCAAAAAATGGGTTTGCAGAAAAGTGACCAGATCCCAGCACTGCTTAGCCCAAACTTTTGAAATTTTTACCCGATTTAAAAGTGGAATACCTCTCTGAATTTGTTATTCGAATATCTATCTAGCTGCATTATTGGTTTATTTTAGAATTTTTGGTCAATATTTTGTAGTTTTTTATGACCCCCGACCTGTCAAAATTTGCAAAAAATGGGTTTGCAGAAAAGTGACCAGATCCCAGCACTGCTTAGCCCAAACTTTTGAAATTTTTACCCGATTTAAAAGTGGAATACCTCTCTGAATTTGTTATTCGAATATCTATCTAGCTGCATTATTGGTTTATTTTCGAATTTTTGGTTGATATTTTGTAATTTTTTATGACCCCCGACCTGTCAAAATTTGCAAAAAATGGGTTTGCAGAAAAGTGACCAGATCCCAGCACTGCTTAGCCCAAACTTTTGAAATTTTTACCCGATCTAAAAGTAGAATACCTCTCTGAATTTGTTGTTAAAATATCTATCTAGCTGCATTATTGGTTTATTTTCGAATTTTTGGTCAATATTTTGTAATTTTTTATGACCCCCGACCTGTCAAAATTTGCAAAAAATGGGTTTGCAGAAAAGTGACCAGATCCCAGCACTGCTTATCCCATAACTTTTGAAATTTTTACCCGATTTAAAAGTGGAATGCCTCTCTAAATTTGTTATTAAAATATCTATCTAGCTACATCATTGGTTTATTTTCGAATTTTTGGTCAATGTTTCGTCATTTTTTATGACCCCCCGACCTGTCAAAATTTGCAAAAAATGGGTTTGCAGAAAAGTGACCAGATCCCAGCACTGCTTAGTCCATAACTTTTGAAATTTTTACCCGATTTAAAAGTGGAATACCTCTCTGAATTTGTTATTCGAATATCTATCTAGCTGCATTATTGGTTTATTTTCGAATTTTTGGTCAATATTTTGTAATTTTTTATGACCCCCGACCTGTCAAAATTTGCAAAAAATGGGTTTGCAGAAAAGTGACAAGATCCCAGCACTGCTTAGCCCAAACTTTTGAAATTTTTACCCGATTTAAAAGTGGAATACCTCTCTGAATTTGTTGTTAAAATATCTATCTATCTGCATTATTGGTTTATTTTCGAATTTTTGGTCAATATTTTGTAATTTTTTATGACCCCCGACCTGTCAAAATTTGCAAAAAAATGGGTTTGCAGAAAAGTGACCAGATCCCAGCACTGCTTAGCCCATAACTTTTGAAATTTTTCCCCGACTTAAAAGTGGAATACCTCTCTGAATTTGTTATTCGAATATCTATCTAGCTGCATTATTGGTTTATTTTCGAATTTTTGGTCAATATTTTGTAATTTTTTATGACCCCCGACCTGTCAAAATTTGCAAAAAATGGGTTTGTAGAAAAGTGACCAGATCCCAGCACTGCTTAGCCCATAACTTTTGAAATTTTTACCCGATCTAAAAGTGGAATACCTCTCTGAATTTGTTGTTAAAATATCTATCTAGCTGCATTATTGGTTTATTTTCGAATTTTTGGTCAATATTTTGTAATTTTTTATGACCCCCGACCTGTCAAAATTTGCAAAAAAATGGGTTTGCAGAAAAGTGACAAGATCCCAGCACTGCTTATCCCATAACTTTTGAAATTTTTACCCGATTTAAAAGTGGAATGCCTCTCTGAAATTGTTATTAAAATATCTATCTAGCTACATCATTGGTTTATTTTCGAATTTTTGGTCAATGTTTCGTCATTTTTTATGACCCCCGACCTGTCAAAATTTGCAAAAAATGGGTTTGCAGAAAAGTGACCAGATCCCAGCACTGCTTAGCCCAAACCTTTTGAAATTTTTACCCGATTTAAAAGTGGAATACCTCTCTGAATTTGTTATTAAAATATCTATCTAGCTGCATTATTGGTTTATTTTCGAATTTTTGGTCAATATTTTGTAATTTTTTATGACCCCCGACCTGTCAAAATTTGCAAAAAATGGGTTTGCAGAAAAGTGAACAGAACCCAGCACTGCTTAGCCCATAACTTTTGAAATTTTTACCCGATTTAAAAGTGGAATACCTCTCTGAATTTGCTATTAAAATATCTATCTAGCTGCATTATTGGTTTATTTTCGAATTTTTGGTCAATATTTTTTAATTTTTTATGACCCCCGACCTGTCAAAATTTGCAAAAAATGGGTTTGCAGAAAAGTGACCAGATCCCAGCACTGCTTAGCCCATAACTTTTGAAATTTTTCCCCGACTTAAAAGTGGAATACCTCTCTGAATTTGTTATTCGAATATCTATCTAGCTGCATTATTGGTTTATTTTCGAATTTTTGGTCAATATTTTGTAATTTTTTATGACCCCCGACCTGTCAAAATTTGCAAAAAATGGGTTTGCAGAAAAGTGACAAGATCCCAGCACTGCTTATCCCAAACTTTTGAAATTTTTACCTGATTTAAAAGTGGTATACATCTCTGAATTTGTTGTTAAAATATCTATCTAGCTGCATTATTGGTTTATTTTCGAATTTTTGGTCAATATTTTGTAATTTTTTATGACCCCCGACCTGTCAAAATTTGCAAAAAAATGGGTTTGCAGAAAAGTGACCAGATCCCAGCACTGCTTAGCCCATAAGTTTTGAAATTTTTACCCGATTTAAAAGTGGAATGCCTCTCTGAATTTGTTATTAAAATATCTATCTAGCTACATCATTGGTTTATTTTCGAATTTTTGGTCAATGTTTCGTCATTTTTTATGACCCCCGACCTGTCAAAATTTGCAAAAAATGGGTTTGCAGAAAAGTGACAAGATCCCAGCACTGCTTAGCCCATAACTTTTGAAATTTTTACCCGATTTAAAAGTGGAATACCTCTCTGAATTTGTTATTAAAATATCTATCTAGCTGCATTATTGGTTTATTTTCGAATTTTTGGTCAATGTTTCGTCATTTTTTATGACCCCCGACCTGTCAAAATTTGCAAAAAAAATGGGTTTGCAGAAAAGTGACCAGAACCCAGCACGGCTTAGCCCATAACTTTTGAAATTTTTCCCCGACTTAAAAGTGGAATACCTCTCTGAATTTGTTATTCGAATATCTATCTAGCGGCATTATTGGTTTATTTTCGAATTTTTGGTCAATGTTTCGTCATTTTTTATGACCCCCGACCTGTCAAAATTTGCAAAAAAAATGGGTTTGCAGAAAAGTGACCAGAACCCAGCACTGCTTAGCCCAAACTTTTGAAATTTTTACCCGATTTAAAAGTGGAATACCTCTCTGAATTTGTTATTAAAATATCTATCTAGCTGCATCATTGGTTTATTTTCGAATTTTTGGTCAATATTTTGTAATTTTTTATGACCCCCGACCTGTCAAAATTTGCAAAAAAAGGGTTTGCAGAAAAGTGACCAGATCCCAGCACTGCTTAGCCCATAACTTTTGAAATTTTTACCCGATTTAAAAGTGGAATACCTCTCTGAATTTGTTATTAAAATATCTATCTAGCTGCATTATTGGTTTATTTTCGAATTTTTGGTCAATATTTTGTAGTTTTTTATGACCCCCGACTTGTTAAAATTTGCAAAAAATGGGTTTGCAGAAAAGTGACCAGAACCCAGCACTGCTTATCCCAAACCTTTTGAAATTTTTACCCGATTTAAAAGTGGAATACCTCTCTGAATTTGTTATTCGAATATCTATCTAGCTGCATTATTGGTTTATTTTCGAATTTTTGGTCAATATTTTGTAGTTTTTTATGACCCCCGACCTGTCAAAATTTGCAAAAAATGGGTTTGCAGAAAAGTGACCAGATCCCAGCACTGCTTAGCCCATAACTTTTGAAATTTTTACCCGATTTAAAAGTGGAATACCTCTCTGAATTTGTTATTCGAATATCTATCTAGCTGCATTATTGGTTTATTTTCGAATTTTTGGTCAATATTTTGTAGTTTTTTATGACCCCCGACCTGTCAAAATTTGCAAAAAATGGGTTTGCAGAAAAGTGACCAGATCCCAGCACTGCTTAGCCCAAACTTTTGAAATTTTTACCCGATTTAAAAGTGGAATACCTCTCTGAATTTGTTGTTAAAATATCTATCTAGCTGCATTATTGGTTTATTTTCGAATTTTTGGTCAATATTTTGTAATTTTTTATGACCCCCGACCTGTCAAAATTTGCAAAAAAATGGGTTTGCAGAAAAGTGACCAGATCCCAGCACTGCTTATCCCATAACTTTTGAAATTTTTACCCGATTTAAAAGTGGAATACCTCTCTGAATTTGTTATTAAAATATCTATCTAGCTACATCATTGGTTTATTTTCGAATTTTTGGTCAATATTTTGTAGTTTTTTATGACCCCCCGACTTGTTAAAATTTGCAAAAAATGGGTTTGCAGAAAAGTGACCAGATCGCAGCACTGCTTATCCCAAACCTTTTGTAATTTTTACCCGATTTAAAAGTGGAATACCTCTCTGAATTTGCTATTAAAATATCTATCTAGCTGCATTATTGGTTTATTTTCGAATTTTTGGTCAATATTTTTTAATTTTTTATGACCCCCGACCTGTCAAAATTTGCAAAAAATGGGTTTGCAGAAAAGTGACCAGATCCGAGCACTGCTTAGCCCATAACTTTTGAAATTTTTACCCGATTTAAAAGTGGAATACCTCTCTGAATTTGTTATTTAAATATCTATCTAGCTGCATCATTGGTTTATTTTCGAATTTTTGGTCAATATTTTGTAATTTTTTATGACCCCCGACCTGTCAAAATTTGCAAAAAATGGGTTTGCAGAAAAGAGACCAGATCCCAGCACTGCTTAACCTTTTGAAATGTTTACCCGATTTAAAAGTGGAATATCTCTCTGAATTTGTTATTAAAATATCTATCTAGCTGCATTATTGGTTTATTTTCGAATTTTTGGTCAATATTTTGTAATTTTTTATGACCCCCCAACCTGTCAAAATTTGCAAAAAATGGGTTTGCAGAAAAGTGACAAGATCCCAGCACTGCTTAGCCCAAACTTTTGAAATTTTTAACCGATTTAAAAGTGGAATACCTCTCTGAATTTGTTGTTAAAATATCTATCTAGCTGCATTATTGGTTTATTTTCTAATTTTTGGTTGATATTTTGTAATTTTTTATGACCCCCGACCTGTCAAAATTTGCAAAAAATGGGTTTGCAGAAAAGTGACCAGATCCCAGCACTGCTTAGCCCAAACTTTTGAAATTTTTACCCGATTTAAAAGTGGAATACCTCTCTGAATTTGTTATTCGAATATCTATCTAGCTGCATTATTGGTTTATTTTCGAATTTTTGGTCAATATTTTGTAGTTTTTTATGACCCCCGACCTGTCAAAATTTGCAAAAAATGGGTTTGCAGAAAAGTGACCAGATCCCAGTACTGCTTAGCCCAAACTTTTGAAATTTTTACCCGATTTAAAAGTGGAATATCTCTCTGAATTTGTTATTAAAATATCTATCTAGCTGCATTATTGGTTTATTTTCGAATTTTTGGTCAATATTTTGTAGTTTTTTATGACCCCCGACTTGTTAAAATTTGCAAAAAATGGGTTTGCAGAAAAGTGACCAGATCCCAGCACTGCTTATCCCAAACCTTTTGAAATTTTTACCCGATTTAAAAGTGGAATACCTCTCTGAATTTGTTATTCGAATATCTATCTAGCTGCATTATTGGTTTATTTTCGAATTTTTGGTCAATATTTTGTAGTTTTTTATGACCCCCGACCTGTCAAAATTTGCAAAAAATGGGTTTGCAGAAAAGTGACCAGATCCCAGCACTGCTTAGCCCAAACTTTTGAAATTTTTACCCGATTTAAAAGTGGAATACCTCTCTGAATTTGTTATTAAAATATCTATCTAGCTGCATTATTGGTTTATTTTCGAATTTTTGGTCAATATTTTGTAGTTTTTTATGACCCCCGACCTGTCAAAATTTGCAAAAAATGGGTTTGCAGAAAAGTGACCAGATCCCAGCACTGCTTAGCCCAAACTTTTGAAATTTTTACCCGATTTAAAAGTGGAATACCTCTCTGAATTTGTTATTCGAATATCTATCTAGCTGCATTATTGGTTTATTTTCGAATTTTTGGTCAATATTTTGTAGTTTTTTATGACCCCCGACCTGTCAAAATTTGCAAAAAATGGGCTTGCAGAAAAGTGACCAGATCCCAGCACTGCTTAGCCCAAACTTTTGAAATTTTTACCCGATTTAAAAGTGGAATACCTCTCTGAATTTGTTATTCGAATATCTATCTAGCTGCATTATTGGTTTATTTTCGAATTTTTGGTCAATATTTTGTAGTTTTTTATGACCCCCGACCTGTCAAAATTTGCAAAAAATGGGTTTGCAGAAAAGTGACCAGATCCCAGCACTGCTTAGCCCAAACTTTTGAAATTTTTACCCGATTTAAAAGTGGAATACCTCTCTGAATTTGTTATTCGAATATCTATCTATCTGCATTATTGGTTTATTTTCGAATTTTTGGTCAATATTTTGTAATTTTTTATGACCCCCGACCTGTCAAAATTTGCAAAAAAAATGGGTTTGCAGAAAAGTGACCAGATCCCAGCACTGCTTAGCCCATAACTTTTGAAATTTTTACCCGATTTAAAAGTGGAATGCCTCTCTGAATTTGTTATTAAAATATCTATCTAGCTACATCATTGGTTTATTTTCGAATTTTTGGTCAATGTTTTGTAGTTTTTTATGACCCCCGACCTGTCAAAATTTGCAAAAAATGGGTTTGCAGAAAAGTGACAAGATCCCAGCACTGCTTAGCCCAAACTTTTGAAATTTTTACCCGATTTAAAAGTGGAATACCTCTCTGAATTTGTTGTTAAAATATCTATCTAGCTGCATTATTGGTTTATTTTCGAATTTTTGGTCAATATTTTGTAATTTTTTATGACCCCCGACCTGTCAAAATTTGCAAAAAATGGGTTTGCAGAAAAGTGACCAGAACCCAGCACTGCTTAGCCCATAACTTTTGAAATTTTTACCCGATTTAAAAGTGGAATGCCTCTCTGAATTTGTTACTTAAATATCTATCTAGCTACATCATTGGTTTATTTTCGAATTTTTGGTCAATGTTTCGTCATTTTTTATGACCCCCCGACCTGTCAAAATTTGCAAAAAATGGGTTTGCAGAAAAGTGACCAGATCCCAGCACTGCTTAGCCCAAACTTTTGAAATTTTTACCCGATTTAAAAGTGGAATACCTCTCTGAATTTGTTATTCGAATATCTATCTAGCTGCATTATTGGTTTATTTTCAAATTTTTGGTCAATATTTTGTAGTTTTTTATGACCCCCGACCTGTCAAAATTTGCAAAAAATGGGTTTGCAGAAAAGTGACCAGATCCCAGCACTGCTTAGCCCAAACTTTTGAAATTTTTACCCGATTTAAAAGTGGAATACCTTTCTGAATTTGTTGTTAAAATATCTATCTAGCTGCATTATTG
>NW_025064059.1:0-6349 GCF_018152265.1 Drosophila ficusphila | reverse complement strand
TCGAAAATAAACCAATAATGCAGCTAGATAGATATTTTAACAACAAATTCAGAGAGGTATTCCACTTTTAAATCGGGTAAAAATTTCAAAAGTTATGGGCTAAGCAGTGCTGGGATCTGGTCACTTTTCTGCAAACCCATTTTTTTGCAAATTTTGACAGGTCGGGGGTCATAAAAAACTACAAAATATTGACCAAAAAATTCGAAAAAAACCAATAATGCAGCTAGATAGATATTTTAACAACAAATTCAGAGAGGTATTCCACTTTTAAATCGGGTAAAAATTTCAAAAGTTTGGGCTAAGCAGTGCTGGGATCTGGTCATCTTTTCTGCAAACCCATTTTTTGCAAATTTTGACAGGTCGGGGGTCATAAAAAATTACAAAATATTGACCAAAAATTCGAAAATAAACCAATAATGCAGCTAGATAGATATTTTAATAACAAATTCAGAGAGGTATTCCACTTTTAAATCGGGTAAAAATTTCAAAAGTTTGGGCTAAGCAGTGCTGGGATCTGGTCACTTTTCTGCAAACCCATTTTTTGCAAATTTTGACAGGTCGGGGGTCATAAAAAACTACAAAAATATTGACCAAAAAATTCGAAAATAAACCAATAATGCAGCTAGATAGATATTTTAATAACAAATTCAGAGAGGTATTCCACTTTTAAATCGGGTAAAAATTTCAAAAGTTTGGGCTAAGCAGTGCTGGGATCTGGTCACTTTTCTGCAAACCCATTTTTTGCAAATTTTGACAGGTCGGGGGTCATAAAAAACTACAAAATATTGACCAAAAATTCGAAAATAAAACCAATAATGCAGCTAGATAGATATTCGAATAACAAATTCAGAGAGGTATTCCACTTTTAAATCGGGTAAAAATTTCAAAAGTTTGGGCTAAGCAGTGCTGGGATCTGGTCACTTTTCTTGCAAACCCATTTTTTGCAAATTTTGACAGGTCGGGGGTCATAAAAAATTACAAAATATTGACCAAAAATTCGAAAATAAACCAATAATGCAGCTAGATAGATATTTTAATAACAAATTTAGAGAGGCATTCCACTTTTAAATCGGGTAAAAATTTCAAAAAGTTATGGGCTAAGCAGTGCTGGGATCTGGTCACTTTTCTGCAAACCCATTTTTTGCAAATTTTGACAGGTCGGGGGTCATAAAAAATTACAAAATATTGACCAAAAATTCGAAAATAAACCAATAATGCAGCTAGATAGATATTTTAACAACAAATTCAGAGAGGTATTCCACTTTTAAATCGGGTAAAAATTTCAAAAGTTTGGGCTAAGCAGTGCTGGGATCTGGTCACTTTTCTGCAAACCCATTTTTTGCAAATTTTGACAGGTCGGGGGTCATAAAAAACTACAAAATATTGACCAAAAATTCGAAAAATAAACCAATAATGCAGCTAGATAGATATTTTAATAACAAATTCAGAGAGGTATTCCACTTTTAAATCGGGTAAAAATTTCAAAAGTTATGGGCTAAGCAGTGCTGGGTTCTGGTCACTTTTCTGCGAACCCATTTTTTGAAAATTTTGACAGGTCGGGGGTCATAAAAAATTACAAAATATTGACCAAAAATTCGAAAATAAACCAATAATGCAGCTAGATAGATATTTTAATAACAAATTCAGAGAGGTATTCCACTTTTAAATCGGGTAAAAATTTCAAAAGTTTGGGCTAAGTAGTGCTGGGATCTTGTCACTTTTCTGCAAACCCATTTTTTGCAAATTTTGACAGGTCGGGGGTCATAAAAAATTACAAAATATCAACCAAAAATTAGAAAATAAACCAATAATGCAGCTAGATAGATATTTTAACAACAAATTCAGAGAGGTATTCCACTTTTAAATCGGTTAAAAATTTCAAAAGTTTGGGCTAAGCAGTGCTGGGATCTTGTCACTTTTCTGCAAACCCATTTTTTGCAAATTTTGACAGGTCGGGGGTCATAAAAAATTACAAAATATTGACCAAAAATTCGAAAATAAACCAATAATGCAGCTAGATAGATATTTTAATAACAAATTCAGAGAGGTATTCCACTTTTAAATCGGGTAAAAATTTCAAAAGGTTTGGGATAAGCAGTGCTGGGATCTGGTCACTTTTCTGCAAACCCATTTTTTGCAAATTTTTACAAGTCGGGGGTCATAAAAAACTACAAAATATTGACCAAAAATTCGAAAATAAACCAATAATGCAGCTAGATAGATATTTTAATAACAAATTCAGAGAGGTATTCCACTTTTAAATCGGGTAAAAATTTCAAAAGTTATGGGCTAAGCAGTGCTGGGTTCTGGTCACTTTTCTGCGAACCCATTTTTTGAAAATTTTGACAGGTCGGGGGTCATAAAAAATTACAAAATATTGACCAAAAAATTCGAAAATAAACCAATAATGCAGCTAGATAGATATTTTAACAACAAATTCAGAGAGGTATTCCACTTTTAAATCGGGTAAAAATTTCAAAAGTTTGGGCTAAGCAGTGCTGGGATCTGGTCACTTTTCTGCAAACCCATTTTTTGCAAATTTTGACAGGTCGGGGGTCATAAAAAATTACAAAATATTGACCAAAAATTCGAAAATAAACCAATAATGCAGCTAGAAAGATATTTTAACAACAAATTCAGAGAGGTATTCCACTTTTAAATCGGGTAAAAATTTCAAAAGTTTGGGCTAAGCAGTGCTGGGATCTGGTCACTTTTCTGCAAACCCATTTTTTGCAAATTTTGACAGGTCGGGGGTCATAAAAAATTACAAAATATTGACCAAAAATTCGAAAATAAACCAATAATGCAGCTAGATAGATATTTTAATAACAAATTCAGAGAGGTATTCCACTTTTTAAATCGGGTAAAAATTTCAAAAGTTTGGGCTAAGCAGTGCTGGGATCTGGTCACTTTTCTGCAAACCCATTTTTGCAAATTTTGACAGGTCGGGGGTCATAAAAAACTACAAAATATTGACCAAAAATTCGAAAATAAACCAATAATGCAGCTAGATAGATATTCGAATAACAAATTCAGAGAGGTATTCCACTTTTAAATCGGGTAAAAATTTCAAAAGTTTGGGCTAAGCAGTGCTGGGATCTGGTCACTTTTCTGCAAACCCATTTTTTGCAAATTTTAACAGGTCGGGGGTCATAAAAAATGACGAAACATTGACCAAAAATTCGAAAATAAACCAATGATGTAGCTAGATAGATATTTTAATAACAAATTCAGAGAGGCATTCCACTTTTAAATCGGGTAAAAATTTCAAAAGTTATGGGCTAAGCAGTGCTGGGTTCTGGTCACTTTTCTGCAAACCCATTTTTTTCAAATTTTGACAGGTCGGGGGTCATAAAAAATGACGAAACATTGACCAAAAAATTCGAAAATAAACCAATGATGTAGCTAGATAGATATTTTAATAACAAATTCAGAGAGGCATTCCACTTTTAAATCGGGTAAAAATTTCAAAAGTTATGGGATAAGCAGTGCTGGGATCTGGTCACTTTTCTGCAAACCCATTTTTTTTGCAAATTTTGACAGGTCGGGGGTCATAAAAAACTACAAAATATTGACCAAAAAGTCGAAAATAAACCAATAATGCAGCTAGAAAGATATTTTAACAACAAATTCAGAGAGGTATTCCACTTTTAAATCGGGTAAAAATTTCAAAAGTTATGGGCTAAGCAGTGCTGGGTTCTGGTCACTTTTCTGCAAACCCATTTTTTGCAAATTTTGACAGGTCGGGGGTCATAAAAATTACAAAATATTGACCAAAAAATTCGAAAATAAACCAATAATGCAGCTAGATAAATATTTTAACAACAAATTCAGAGAGGTATTCCACTTTTAAATCGGGTAAAAATTTCAAAAGTTTGGGCTAAGCAGTGCTGGGATCTGGTCACTTTTCTGCAAACCCATTTTTTGCAAATTTTGACAGGTCGGGGGTCATAAAAAATGACGAAACATTGACCAAAAATTCGAAAATAAACCAATGATGTAGCTAGATAGATATTTTAATAACAAATTCAGAGAGGCATTCCACTTTTAAATCGGGTAAAAATTTCAAAAGTTATGGGCTAAGCAGTGCTGGGATCTGGTCACTTTTCTGCAAACCCATTTTTTGCAAATTTTGACAGGTCGGGGGTCATAAAAAATTACAAAATATTGACCAAAAATTCGAAAATAAACCAATAATGCAGCTAGATAGATATTTTAACAACAAATTCAGAGAGGTATTCCACTTTTAAATCGGGTAAAAATTTCAAAAGTTTGGGCTAAGCAGTGCTGGGATCTGGTCACTTTTCTGCAAACCCATTTTTTGCAAATTTTGACAGGTCGGGGGTCATAAAAAATTACAAAATATTAACCAAAAATTCGAAAATAAACCAATAATGCAGCTAGATAGATATTTTAATAACAAATTCAGAGAGGTATTCCACTTTTAAATCGGGTAAAAATTTCAAAAGTTTGGGCTAAGCAGTGCTGGGATCTGGTCACTTTTCTGCAAACCCATTTTTTGCAAATTTTGACAGGTCGGGGTCATAAAAAATTACAAAATATTGACCAAAAATTCGAAAATAAACCAATAATGCAGCTAGATAGATATTTTAACAACAAATTCAGAGAGTATTCCACTTTTAAATCGGGTAAAAATTTCAAAAGTTTGGGTCAAGCAGTGCTGGGATCTGGTCACTTTTCTGCAAACCCATTTTTTGCAAATTTTGACAGGTCGGGGGTCATAAAAAATGACGAAACATTGACCAAAAATTCGAAAAATAAACCAATGATGTAGCTAGATAGATATTTTAATAACAAATTCAGAGAGGCATTCCACTTTTAAATCGGGTAAAAATTTCAAAAGTTATGGGATAAGCAGTGCTGGGTTCTGGTCACTTTTCTGCAAACCCATTTTTTGCAAGTTTTGACAGGTCGGGGGTCATAAAAAATTACAAAATATTGACCAAAAATTCGAAAATAAACCAATAATGCAGCTAGATAGATATTTTAACAACAAATTCAGAGAGGTATTCCACTTTTAAATCGGGTAAAAATTTCAAAAGTTTGGGCTAAGCAGTGCTGGGATCTGGTCACTTTTCTGCAAACCCATTTTTTGCAAATTTTGACAGGTCGGGGGTCATAAAAAATTACAAAATATTGACCAAAAAATTCGAAAATAAACCAATAATGCAGCTAGATAGATATTTTAATAACAAATTCAGAGAGGTATTCCACTTTTAAATCGGGTAAGAATTTCAAAAGTTATGGGCTAAGCAGTGCTGGGATCTGGTCACTTTTCTGCAAACCCATTTTTTGCAAATTTTGACAGGTCGGGGGTCATAAAAAACTACAAAAGATTGACCAAAAATTCGAAAATAAACCAATAATGCAGCTAGATAGATATTTTAATAACAAATTCAGAGAGGTATTCCACTTTTAAATCGGGTAAAAATTTCAAAAGTTATGGGCTAAGCAGTGCTAAGATCTTGTCACTTTTCTGCAAACCCATTTTTTGCAAATTTTGACAGGTCGGGGGGTCATAAAAAATTACAAAATATTGACCAAAAAATTCGAAAATAAACCAATGATGTAGCTAGATAGATATTCGAATAACAAATTCAGAGAGGTATTCCACTTTTAAATCGGGTAAAAATTTCAAAAGTTTGGGCTAAGCAGTGCTGGGATCTGGTCACTTTTCTGCAAACCCATTTTTTGCAAATTTTGACAGGTCGGGGGTCATAAAAAATTACAAAATATTGACCAAAAATTCGAAAATAAACCAATAATGCAGCTAGATAGATATTTTAATAACAAATTCAGAGAGGTATTCCACTTTTAAATCGGGTAAAAATTTCAAAAGTTTGGGCTAAGCAGTGCTGGGATCTGGTCACTTTTCTGCAAACCCATTTTTTGCAAATTTTGACAGGTCGGGGTCATAAAAAACTACAAAATATTGACCAAAAATTCGAAAAATAAACCAATAATGCAGCTAGATAGATACTCGAATAACAAATTCAGAGAGGTATTCCACTTTTAAATCGGGTAAAAATTTCAAAAGTTTGGGCTAAGCAGTGCTGGGATCTGGTCACTTTTCTGCAAACCCAATTTTTGCAAATTTTGACAGGTCGGGGGTCATAAAAAATTACAAAATATTGACCAAAAATTCGAAAATAAACCAATAATGCAGCTAGATAGATATTTTAACAACAAATTCAGAGAGGCATTCCACTTTTAAATCGGGTAAAAATTTCAAAAGTTATGGGCTAAGCAGTGCTGGGTTCTGGTCACTTTTCTGCAAACCCATTTTTTGCAAATTTTGACAGGTCGGGGGTTGTAATAGGCGTAAAGT
>NW_025064058.1:0-13889 GCF_018152265.1 Drosophila ficusphila | reverse complement strand
TTATGACCCCCGACCTGTCAAAATTTGCAAAAAATGGGTTTGCAGAAAAGTGACCAGATCCCAGCACTGCTTAGCCCAAACTTTTGAAATTTTTACCCGATTTAAAAAGTGGAATACCTCTCTGAATTTGTTATTAAAATATCTATCTAGCTGCATTATTGGTTTATTTTCGAATTTTTGGTCAATATTTTGTAATTTTTTATGACCCCCGACCTGTCAAAATTTGCAAAAAATGGGTTTGCAGAAAAGTGACCAGATCCCAGCACTGCTTAGCCCATAACTTTTGAAATTTTTACCCGATTTAAAAGTGGAATACCTCTCTGAATTTGTTATTAAAATATCTATCTAGCTGCATTATTGGTTTATTTTCGAATTTTTGGTCAATATTTTGTAGTTTTTTATGACCCCCGACCTGTCAAAATTTGCAAAAAAATGGGTTTGCAGAAAAGTGACCAGATCCCAGCACTGCTTAGCCCAAACTTTTGAAATTTTTACCCGATTTAAAAGTGGAATACCTCTCTGAATTTGTTATTAAAATATCTATCTAGCTGCATTATTGGTTTATTTTCGAATTTTTGGTCAATATTTTGTAATTTTTTATGACCCCCCGACCTGTCAAAATTTGCAAAAAATGGGTTTGCAGAAAAGTGACCAGATCCCAGCACTGCTTAGCCCATAACTTTTGAAATTTTTACCCGATTTAAAAGTGGAATACCTCTCTGAATTTGTTATTAAAATATCTATCTAGCTGCATTATTGGTTTATTTTCGAATTTTTGGTCAATATTTTGTAATTTTTTATGACCCCCGACCTGTCAAAATTTGCAAAAAATGGGTTTGCAGAAAAGTGACCAGATCCCAGCACTGCTTAGCCCAAACTTTTGAAATTTTTACCCGATTTAAAAGTGGAATACCTCTCTGAATTTGTTATTAAAATATCTATCTAGCTGCATTATTGGTTTATTTTCGAATTTTTGGTCAATATTTTGTAGTTTTTTATGACCCCCGACCTGTCAAAATTTGCAAAAAAATGGGTTTGCAGAAAAGTGACCAGATCCCAGCACTGCTTAGCCCAAACTTTTGAAATTTTTACCCGATTTAAAAGTGGAATACCTCTCTGAATTTGTTATTAAAATATCTATCTAGCTGCATTATTGGTTTATTTTCGAATTTTTGGTCAATATTTTGTAGTTTTTTATGACCCCCGACCTGTCAAAATTTGCAAAAAATGGGTTTGCAGAAAAGTGACCAGATCCCAGCACTGCTTAGCCCATAACTTTTGAAATTTTTACCCGATTTAAAAGTGGAATACCTCTCTGAATTTGTTATTAAAATATCTATCTAGCTGCATTATTGGTTTATTTTCGAATTTTTGGTCAATATTTTGTAATTTTTTATGACCCCCCGACCTGTCAAAATTTGCAAAAAATGGGTTTGCAGAAAAGTGACCAGATCCCAGCACTGCTTAGCCCATAACTTTTGAAATTTTTACCCGATTTAAAAGTGGAATACCTCTCTGAATTTGTTATTAAAATATCTATCTAGCTGCATTATTGGTTTATTTTCGAATTTTTGGTCAATATTTTGTAATTTTTTATGACCCCCGACCTGTCAAAATTTGCAAAAAATGGGTTTGCAGAAAAGTGACCAGATCCCAGCACTGCTTAGCCCATAACTTTTGAAATTTTTACCCGATTTAAAAGTGGAATACCTCTCTGAATTTGTTATTAAAATATCTATCTAGCTGCATTATTGGTTTATTTTCGAATTTTTGGTCAATATTTTGTAATTTTTTATGACCCCCGACCTGTCAAAATTTGCAAAAAATGGGTTTGCAGAAAAGTGACCAGATCCCAGCACTGCTTAGCCCAAACTTTTGAAATTTTTACCCGATTTAAAAGTGGAATACCTCTCTGAATTTGTTATTAAAATATCTATCTAGCTGCATTATTGGTTTATTTTCGAATTTTTGGTCAATATTTTGTAATTTTTTATGACCCCCGACCTGTCAAAATTTGCAAAAAATGGGTTTGCAGAAAAGTGACCAGATCCCAGCACTGCTTAGCCCAAACTTTTGAAATTTTTCCCCGATTTAAAAGTGGAATACCTCTCTGAATTTGTTATTAAAATATCTATCTAGCTGCATTATTGGTTTATTTTCGAATTTTTGGTCAATATTTTGTAATTTTTTATGACCCCGACCTGTCAAAATTTGCAAAAAATGGGTTTGCAGAAAAGTGACCAGATCCCAGCACTGCTTAGCCCAAACTTTTGAAATTTTTACCCGATTTAAAAGTGGAATACCTCTCTGAATTTGTTATTAAAATATCTATCTAGCTGCATTATTGGTTTATTTTCGAATTTTTGGTCAATATTTTGTAATTTTTTATGACCCCCGACCTGTCAAAATTTGCAAAAAATGGGTTTGCAGAAAAGTGACCAGATCCCAGCACTGCTTAGCCCAAACTTTTGAAATTTTTACCCGATTTAAAAGTGGAATACCTCTCTGAATTTGTTATTAAAATATCTATCTAGCTGCATTATTGGTTTATTTTCGAATTTTTGGTCAATATTTTGTAATTTTTTATGACCCCCGACCTGTCAAAATTTGCAAAAAATGGGTTTGACAGAAAAGTGACCAGATCCCAGCACTGCTTAGCCCAAACTTTTGAAATTTTTACCCGATTTAAAAGTGGAATACCTCTCTGAATTTGTTGTTAAAATATCTATCTAGCTGCATTATTGGTTTATTTTCGAATTTTTGGTCAATATTTTGTAGTTTTTTATGACCCCCGACCTGTCAAAATTTGCAAAAAATGGGTTTGCAGAAAAGTGACCAGATCCCAGCACTGCTTAGCCCAAACTTTTGAAATTTTTACCCGATTTAAAAGTGGAATACCTCTCTGAATTTGTTATTAAAATATCTATCTAGCTGCATTATTGGTTTATTTTCGAATTTTTGGTCAATATTTTGTAATTTTTTATGACCCCCGACCTGTCAAAATTTGTAAAAAAATGGGTTTGCAGAAAAGTGACCAGATCCCAGCACTGCTTAGCCCATAACTTTTGAAATTTTTACCCGATTTAAAAGTGGAATACCTCTCTGAATTTGTTATTAAAATATCTATCTAGCTGCATTATTGGTTTATTTTCGAATTTTTGGTCAATATTTTGTAATTTTTTATGACCCCCGACCTGTCAAAATTTGCAAAAAATGGGTTTGCAGAAAAGTGACCAGATCCCAGCACTGCTTAGCCCATAACTTTTGAAATTTTTACCCGATTTAAAAGTGGAATACCTCTCTGAATTTGTTATTAAAATATCTATCTAGCTGCATTATTGGTTTATTTTCGAATTTTTGGTCAATATTTTGTAATTTTTTATGACCCCCGACCTGTCAAAATTTGCAAAAAATGGGTTTGCAGAAAAGTGACCAGATCCCAGCACTGCTTAGCCCAAACCTTTTGAAATTTTTACCCGATTTAAAAGTGGAATACCTCTCTGAATTTGTTATTAAAATATCTATCTAGCTGCATTATTGGTTTATTTTCGAATTTTTGGTCAATATTTTGTAATTTTTTATGACCCCCGACCTGTCAAAATTTGCAAAAAATGGGTTTGCAGAAAAGTGACCAGATCCCAGCACTGCTTAGCCCAAACTTTTGAAATTTTTACCCGATTTAAAAGTGGAATACCTCTCTGAATTTGTTATTAAAATATCTATCTAGCTGCATTATTGGTTTATTTTCGAATTTTTGGTCAATATTTTGTAGTTTTTTATGACCCCCGACCTGTCAAAATTTGCAAAAAAATGGGTTTGCAGAAAAGTGACCAGATCCCAGCACTGCTTAGCCCAAACTTTTGAAATTTTTACCCGATTTAAAAGTGGAATACCTCTCTGAATTTGTTATTAAAATATCTATCTAGCTGCATTATTGGTTTATTTTCGAATTTTTGGTCAATATTTTGTAATTTTTTATGACCCCCGACCTGTCAAAATTTGCAAAAAATGGGTTTGCAGAAAAGTGACCAGATCCCAGCACTGCTTAGCCCAAACTTTTGAAATTTTTACCCGATTTAAAAGTGGAATACCTCTCTGAATTTGTTATTAAAATATCTATCTAGCTGCATTATTGGTTTATTTTCGAATTTTTGGTCAATATTTTGTAATTTTTTATGACCCCCGACCTGTCAAAATTTGCAAAAAATGGGTTTGCAGAAAAGTGACCAGATCCCAGCACTGCTTAGCCCAAACTTTTGAAATTTTTACCCGATTTAAAAGTGGAATACCTCTCTGAATTTGTTATTAAAATATCTATCTAGCTGCATTATTGGTTTATTTTCGAATTTTTGGTCAATATTTTGTAATTTTTTATGACCCCCGACCTGTCAAAATTTGCAAAAAATGGGTTTGCAGAAAAGTGACCAGATCCCAGCACTGCTTAGCCCAAACTTTTGAAATTTTTACCCGATTTAAAAGTGGAATACCTCTCTGAATTTGTTATTAAAATATCTATCTAGCTGCATTATTGGTTTATTTTCGAATTTTTGGTCAATATTTTGTAATTTTTTATGACCCCCGACCTGTCAAAATTTGCAAAAAATGGGTTTGCAGAAAAGTGACCAGATCCCAGCACTGCTTAGCCCATAACTTTTGAAATTTTTACCCGATTTAAAAGTGGAATACCTCTCTGAATTTGTTGTTAAAATATCTATCTAGCTGCATTATTGGTTTATTTTCGAATTTTTGGTCAATATTTTGTAATTTTTTATGACCCCCGACCTGTCAAAATTTGCAAAAAATGGGTTTGCAGAAAAGTGACCAGATCCCAGCACTGCTTAGCCCAAACTTTTGAAATTTTTACCCGATTTAAAAGTGGAATACCTCTCTGAATTTGTTATTAAAATATCTATCTAGCTGCATTATTGGTTTATTTTCGAATTTTTGGTCAATATTTTGTAATTTTTTATGACCCCCGACCTGTCAAAATTTGCAAAAAATGGGTTTGCAGAAAAGTGACCAGATCCCAGCACTGCTTAGCCCATAACTTTTGAAATTTTTACCCGATTTAAAAGTGGAATACCTCTCTGAATTTGTTGTTAAAATATCTATCTAGCTGCATTATTGGTTTATTTTCGAATTTTTGGTCAATATTTTGTAATTTTTTATGACCCCCGACCTGTCAAAATTTGCAAAAAATGGGTTTGCAGAAAAGTGACCAGATCCCAGCACTGCTTAGCCCAAACTTTTGAAATTTTTACCCGATTTAAAAGTGGAATACCTCTCTGAATTTGTTGTTAAAATATCTATCTAGCTGCATTATTGGTTTATTTTCGAATTTTTGGTCAATATTTTGTAATTTTTTATGACCCCCGACCTGTCAAAATTTGCAAAAAATGGGTTTGCAGAAAAGTGACCAGATCCCAGCACTGCTTAGCCCAAACTTTTGAAATTTTTACCCGATTTAAAAGTGGAATACCTCTCTGAATTTGTTATTAAAATATCTATCTAGCTGCATTATTGGTTTATTTTCGAATTTTTGGTCAATATTTTGTAATTTTTTATGACCCCCGACCTGTCAAAATTTGCAAAAAATGGGTTTGCAGAAAAGTGACCAGATCCCAGCACTGCTTAGCCCAAACTTTTGAAATTTTTACCCGATTTAAAAGTGGAATACCTCTCTGAATTTGTTGTTAAAATATCTATCTAGCTGCATTATTGGTTTATTTTCGAATTTTTGGTCAATATTTTGTAATTTTTTATGACCCCCGACCTGTCAAAATTTGCAAAAAATGGGTTTGCAGAAAAGTGACCAGATCCCAGCACTGCTTAGCCCAAACTTTTGAAATTTTTACCCCGATTTAAAAGTGGAATACCTCTCTGAATTTGTTATTAAAATATCTATCTAGCTGCATTATTGGTTTATTTTCGAATTTTTGGTCAATATTTTGTAATTTTTTATGACCCCCGACCTGTCAAAATTTGCAAAAATGGGTTTGCAGAAAAGTGACCAGATCCCAGCACTGCTTAGCCCAAACTTTTGAAATTTTTACCCGATTTAAAAGTGGAATACCTCTCTGAATTTGTTATTAAAATATCTATCTAGCTGCATTATTGGTTTATTTTCGAATTTTTGGTCAATATTTTGTAATTTTTTATGACCCCCGACCTGTCAAAATTTGCAAAAAATGGGTTTGCAGAAAAGTGACCAGATCCCAGCACTGCTTAGCCCAAACCTTTTGAAATTTTTACCCGATTTAAAAGTGGAATACCTCTCTGAATTTGTTATTAAAATATCTATCTAGCTGCATTATTGGGGTTTATTTTCGAATTTTTGGTCAATATTTTGTAATTTTTTATGACCCCCGACCTGTCAAAATTTGCAAAAAATGGGTTTGCAGAAAAGTGACCAGATCCCAGCACTGCTTAGCCCAAACTTTTGAAATTTTTACCCGATTTAAAAGTGGAATACCTCTCTGAATTTGTTATTAAAATATCTATCTAGCTGCATTATTGGTTTATTTTCGAATTTTTGGTCAATATTTTGTAATTTTTTATGACCCCCGACCTGTCAAAATTTGCAAAAAATGGGTTTGCAGAAAAGTGACCAGATCCCAGCACTGCTTAGCCCAAACTTTTGAAATTTTTACCCGATTTAAAAGTGGAATACCTCTCTGAATTTGTTATTAAAATATCTATCTAGCTGCATTATTGGTTTATTTTCGAATTTTTGGTCAATATTTTGTAATTTTTTATGACCCCCGACCTGTCAAAATTTGCAAAAAATGGGTTTGCAGAAAAGTGACCAGATCCCAGCACTGCTTAGCCCAAACTTTTGAAATTTTTACCCGATTTAAAAGTGGAATACCTCTCTGAATTTGTTATTAAAATATCTATCTAGCTGCATTATTGGTTTATTTTCGAATTTTTGGTCAATATTTTGTAATTTTTTATGACCCCCGACCTGTCAAAATTTGCAAAAAATGGGTTTGCAGAAAAGTGACCAGATCCCAGCACTGCTTAGCCCATAACTTTTGAAATTTTTACCCGATTTAAAAGTGGAATACCTCTCTGAATTTGTTATTAAAATATCTATCTAGCTGCATTATTGGTTTATTTTCGAATTTTTGGTCAATATTTTGTAATTTTTTATGACCCCCGACCTGTCAAAATTTGCAAAAAATGGGTTTGCAGAAAAGTGACCAGATCCCAGCACTGCTTAGCCCAAACTTTTGAAATTTTTACCCGATTTAAAAGTGGAATACCTCTCTGAATTTGTTATTAAAATATCTATCTAGCTGCATTATTGGTTTATTTTCGAATTTTTGGTCAATATTTTGTAATTTTTTATGACCCCCGACCTGTCAAAATTTGCAAAAAATGGGTTTGCAGAAAAGTGACCAGATCCCAGCACTGCTTAGCCCAAACTTTTGAAATTTTTACCCGATTTAAAAGTGGAATACCTCTCTGAATTTGTTATTAAAATATCTATCTAGCTGCATTATTGGTTTATTTTCGAATTTTTGGTCAATATTTTGTAATTTTTTATGACCCCCGACCTGTCAAAATTTGCAAAAAATGGGTTTGCAGAAAAGTGACCAGATCCCAGCACTGCTTAGCCCAAACTTTTGAAATTTTTACCCGATTTAAAAGTGGAATACCTCTCTGAATTTGTTATTAAAATATCTATCTAGCTGCATTATTGGTTTATTTTCGAATTTTTGGTCAATATTTTGTAATTTTTTATGACCCCCGACCTGTCAAAATTTGCAAAAAATGGGTTTGCAGAAAAGTGACCAGATCCCAGCACTGCTTAGCCCATAACTTTTGAAATTTTTACCCGATTTAAAAGTGGAATACCTCTCTGAATTTGTTATTAAAATATCTATCTAGCTGCATTATTGGTTTATTTTCGAATTTTTGGTCAATATTTTGTAATTTTTTATGACCCCCGACCTGTCAAAATTTGCAAAAAATGGGTTTGCAGAAAAGTGACCAGATCCCAGCACTGCTTAGCCCAAACTTTTGAAATTTTTACCCGATTTAAAAGTGGAATACCTCTCTGAATTTGTTATTAAAATATCTATCTAGCTGCATTATTGGTTTATTTTCGAATTTTTGGTCAATATTTTGTAATTTTTTATGACCCCCGACCTGTCAAAATTTGCAAAAAATGGGTTTGCAGAAAAGTGACCAGATCCCAGCACTGCTTAGCCCATAACTTTTGAAATTTTTACCCGATTTAAAAGTGGAATACCTCTCTGAATTTGTTATTAAAATATCTATCTAGCTGCATTATTGGTTTATTTTCGAATTTTTGGTCAATATTTTGTAATTTTTTATGACCCCCGACCTGTCAAAATTTGCAAAAAATGGGTTTGCAGAAAAGTGACCAGATCCCAGCACTGCTTAGCCCAAACTTTTGAAATTTTTACCCGATTTAAAAGTGGAATACCTCTCTGAATTTGTTATTAAAATATCTATCTAGCTGCATTATTGGTTTATTTTCGAATTTTTGGTCAATATTTTGTAATTTTTTATGACCCCCGACCTGTCAAAATTTGCAAAAAATGGGTTTGCAGAAAAGTGACCAGATCCCAGCACTGCTTAGCCCAAACTTTTGAAATTTTTACCCGATTTAAAAGTGGAATACCTCTCTGAATTTGTTATTAAAATATCTATCTAGCTGCATTATTGGTTTATTTTCGAATTTTTGGTCAATATTTTGTAATTTTTTATGACCCCCGACCTGTCAAAATTTGCAAAAAATGGGTTTGCAGAAAAGTGACCAGATCCCAGCACTGCTTAGCCCAAACTTTTGAAATTTTTACCCGATTTAAAAGTGGAATACCTCTCTGAATTTGTTATTAAAATATCTATCTAGCTGCATTATTGGTTTATTTTCGAATTTTTGGTCAATATTTTGTAATTTTTTATGACCCCCGACCTGTCAAAATTTGCAAAAAATGGGTTTGCAGAAAAGTGACCAGATCCCAGCACTGCTTAGCCCAAACTTTTGAAATTTTTACCCGATTTAAAAGTGGAATACCTCTCTGAATTTGTTATTAAAATATCTATCTAGCTGCATTATTGGTTTATTTTCGAATTTTTGGTCAATATTTTGTAATTTTTTATGACCCCCGACCTGTCAAAATTTGCAAAAAATGGGTTTGCAGAAAAGTGACCAGATCCCAGCACTGCTTAGCCCAAACTTTTGAAATTTTTACCCGATTTAAAAGTGGAATACCTCTCTGAATTTGTTATTAAAATATCTATCTAGCTGCATTATTGGTTTATTTTCGAATTTTTGGTCAATATTTTGTAATTTTTTATGACCCCCGACCTGTCAAAATTTGCAAAAAAATGGGTTTGCAGAAAAGTGACCAGATCCCAGCACTGCTTAGCCCAAACTTTTGAAATTTTTACCCGATTTAAAAGTGGAATACCTCTCTGAATTTGTTATTAAAATATCTATCTAGCTGCATTATTGGTTTATTTTCGAATTTTTGGTCAATATTTTGTAATTTTTTATGACCCCCGACCTGTCAAAATTTGCAAAAAATGGGTTTGCAGAAAAGTGACCAGATCCCAGCACTGCTTAGCCCATAACTTTTGAAATTTTTACCCGATTTAAAAGTGGAATACCTCTCTGAATTTGTTATTAAAATATCTATCTAGCTGCATTATTGGTTTATTTTCGAATTTTTGGTCAATATTTTGTAATTTTTTATGACCCCCGACCTGTCAAAATTTGCAAAAAATGGGTTTGCAGAAAAGTGACCAGATCCCAGCACTGCTTAGCCCAAACTTTTGAAATTTTTACCCGATTTAAAAGTGGAATACCTCTCTGAATTTGTTATTAAAATATCTATCTAGCTGCATTATTGGTTTATTTTCGAATTTTTGGTCAATATTTTGTAATTTTTTATGACCCCCGACCTGTCAAAATTTGCAAAAAATGGGTTTGCAGAAAAGTGACCAGATCCCAGCACTGCTTAGCCCAAACTTTTGAAATTTTTACCCGATTTAAAAGTGGAATACCTCTCTGAATTTGTTATTAAAATATCTATCTAGCTGCATTATTGGTTTATTTTCGAATTTTTGGTCAATATTTTGTAGTTTTTATGACCCCCGACCTGTCAAAATTTGCAAAAAATGGGTTTGCAGAAAAGTGACCAGATCCCAGCACTGCTTAGCCCAAACTTTTGAAATTTTTACCCGATTTAAAAGTGGAATACCTCTCTGAATTTGTTATTAAAATATCTATCTAGCTGCATTATTGGTTTATTTTCGAATTTTTGGTCAATATTTTGTAATTTTTTATGACCCCCGACCTGTCAAAATTTGCAAAAAAATGGGTTTGCAGAAAAGTGACCAGATCCCAGCACTGCTTAGCCCATAACTTTTGAAATTTTTACCCGATTTAAAAGTGGAATACCTCTCTGAATTTGTTATTAAAATATCTATCTAGCTGCATTATTGGTTTATTTTCGAATTTTTGGTCAATATTTTGTAATTTTTTATGACCCCCGACCTGTCAAAATTTGCAAAAAATGGGTTTGCAGAAAAGTGACCAGATCCCAGCACTGCTTAGCCCATAACTTTTGAAATTTTTACCCGATTTAAAAGTGGAATACCTCTCTGAATTTGTTATTAAAATATCTATCTAGCTGCATTATTGGTTTATTTTCGAATTTTTTGGTCAATATTTTGTAGTTTTTTATGACCCCCGACCTGTCAAAATTTGCAAAAAATGGGTTTGCAGAAAAGTGACCAGATCCCAGCACTGCTTAGCCCAAACTTTTGAAATTTTTACCCGATTTAAAAGTGGAATACCTCTCTGAATTTGTTATTAAAATATCTATCTAGCTGCATTATTGGTTTATTTTCGAATTTTTGGTCAATATTTTGTAATTTTTTATGACCCCCGACCTGTCAAAATTTGCAAAAAATGGGTTTGCAGAAAAGTGACCAGATCCCAGCACTGCTTAGCCCAAACTTTTGAAATTTTTACCCGATTTAAAAGTGGAATACCTCTCTGAATTTGTTATTAAAATATCTATCTAGCTGCATTATTGGTTTATTTTCGAATTTTTGGTCAATATTTTGTAATTTTTATGACCCCCGACCTGTCAAAATTTGCAAAAAATGGGTTTGCAGAAAAGTGACCAGATCCCAGCACTGCTTAGCCCAAACTTTTGAAATTTTTACCCGATTTAAAAGTGGAATACCTCTCTGAATTTGTTATTAGAAAATATCTATCTAGCTGCATTATTGGTTTATTTTCGAATTTTTTGGTCAATATTTTGTAATTTTTTATGACCCCCGACCTGTCAAAATTTGCAAAAAATGGGTTTGCAGAAA
Organism: Drosophila ficusphila; assembly: GCF_018152265.1. NCBI lineage: Eukaryota > Metazoa > Arthropoda > Insecta > Diptera > Drosophilidae > Drosophila > Drosophila ficusphila. The sequence continues at coordinate 2,525 of NW_025064058.1, read as the reverse complement.
AAGTGACCAGATCCCAGCACTGCTTAGCCCAAACTTTTGAAATTTTTACCCGATTTAAAAGTGGAATACCTCTCTGAATTTGTTATTAAAATATCTATCTAGCTGCATTATTGGTTTATTTTCGAATTTTTGGTCAATATTTTGTAATTTTTTATGACCCCCGACCTGTCAAAATTTGCAAAAAATGGGTTTGCAGAAAAGTGACCAGATCCCAGCACTGCTTAGCCCAAACTTTTGAAATTTTTACCCGATTTAAAAGTGGAATACCTCTCTGAATTTGTTATTAAAATATCTATCTAGCTGCATTATTGGTTTATTTTCGAATTTTTGGTCAATATTTTTGTAATTTTTTATGACCCCCGACCTGTCAAAATTTGCAAAAAAATGGGTTTGCAGAAAAGTGACCAGATCCCAGCACTGCTTAGCCCAAACTTTTGAAATTTTTACCCGATTTAAAAGTGGAATACCTCTCTGAATTTGTTATTAAAATATCTATCTAGCTGCATTATTGGTTTATTTTCGAATTTTTGGTCAATATTTTGTAATTTTTTATGACCCCCGACCTGTCAAAATTTGCAAAAAATGGGTTTGCAGAAAAGTGACCAGATCCCAGCACTGCTTAGCCCATAACTTTTGAAATTTTTACCCGATTTAAAAGTGGAATACCTCTCTGAATTTGTTATTAAAATATCTATCTAGCTGCATTATTGGTTTATTTTCGAATTTTTGGTCAATATTTTGTAGTTTTTTATGACCCCCGACCTGTCAAAATTTGCAAAAAATGGGTTTGCAGAAAAGTGACCAGATCCCAGCACTGCTTAGCCCAAACTTTTGAAATTTTTACCCGATTTAAAAGTGGAATACCTCTCTGAATTTGTTATTAAAATATCTATCTAGCTGCATTATTGGTTTATTTTCGAATTTTTGGTCAATATTTTGTAATTTTTTATGACCCCCGACCTGTCAAAATTTGCAAAAAATGGGTTTGCAGAAAAGTGACCAGATCCCAGCACTGCTTAGCCCAAACTTTTGAAATTTTTACCCGATTTAAAAGTGGAATACCTCTCTGAATTTGTTATTAAAATATCTATCTAGCTGCATTATTGGTTTATTTTCGAATTTTTGGTCAATATTTTGTAATTTTTTATGACCCCCGACCTGTCAAAATTTGCAAAAAATGGGTTTGCAGAAAAGTGACCAGATCCCAGCACTGCTTAGCCCAAACTTTTGAAATTTTTACCCGATTTAAAAGTGGAATACCTCTCTGAATTTGTTATTAAAATATCTATCTAGCTGCATTATTGGTTTATTTTCGAATTTTTGGTCAATATTTTGTAATTTTTTATGACCCCCGACCTGTCAAAATTTGCAAAAAATGGGTTTGCAGAAAAGTGACCAGATCCCAGCACTGCTTAGCCCAAACTTTTGAAATTTTTACCCGATTTAAAAGTGGAATACCTCTCTGAATTTGTTGTTAAAATATCTATCTAGCTGCATTATTGGTTTATTTTCGAATTTTTGGTCAATATTTTTGTAATTTTTTATGACCCCCGACCTGTCAAAATTTGCAAAAAAATGGGTTTGCAGAAAAGTGACCAGATCCCAGCACTGCTTAGCCCATAACTTTTGAAATTTTTACCCGATTTAAAAGTGGAATACCTCTCTGAATTTTGTTATTAAAATATCTATCTAGCTGCATTATTGGTTTATTTTCGAATTTTGGTCAATATTTTGTAATTTTTTATGACCCCCGACCTGTCAAAATTTGCAAAAAATGGGTTTTGCAGAAAAGTGACCAGATCCCAGCACTGCTTAGCCCAAACTTTTGAAATTTTTACCCGATTTAAAAGTGGAATACCTCTCTGAATTTGTTGTTAAAATATCTATCTAGCTGCATTATTGGTTTATTTTCGAATTTTTGGTCAATATTTTGTAATTTTTTATGACCCCCCGACCTGTCAAAATTTGCAAAAAATGGGTTTGCAGAAAAGTGACCAGATCCCAGCACTGCTTAGCCCAAACTTTTGAAATTTTTACCCGATTTAAAAGTGGAATACCTCTCTGAATTTGTTATTAAAATATCTATCTAGCTGCATTATTGGTTTATTTTCGAATTTTTGGTCAATATTTTGTAATTGTATTAAGACCCCCGACCTGTCAAAATTTGCAAAAAATGGGTTTCGCAGAAAAAGTGACCAGATCCCAGCACTGCTTAGCCCAAACTTTTGAAATTTTTACCCGATTTAAAAGTGGAATACCTCTCTGAATTTGTTATTAAAATATCTATCTAGCTGCATTATTGGTTTATTTTCGAATTTTTGGTCAATATTTTGTAATTTTTTATGACCCCCGACCTGTCAAAATTTGCAAAAATGGGTTTGCAGAAAAGTGACCAGATCCCAGCACTGCTTAGCCCAAACTTTTGAAATTTTTACCCGATTTAAAAGTGGAATACCTCTCTGAATTTGTTATTAAAATATCTATCTAGCTGCATTATTGGTTTATTTTCGAATTTTTGGTCAATA
>NW_025064057.1:0-4591 GCF_018152265.1 Drosophila ficusphila | reverse complement strand
AAAAGTGAACAAAGCTAATTAAAAACCTAATAATTTAAAACTTATTAAAAGTTCTTCGTACGTGTACGCAAATTACTATACAATTTTAAATGTTTTAAAATGTCTTATGTAAAACCGACGCGCACGTATTAGTGCAAGTGTTCCTGTCCCGTGTATATGTGATTGTCTACACTGACACAGGCACCATTGCAACGGAATAACTTTTGGTATAAGAAAAGAGAACTCTTCCCAGTTTGCACACACAACCACAGCTAAACAAACTTGTTGATGTGTCTGTAATTCTTGAGAGGAAATTTGACAAAAGTTCTCACCAATACATGTTACGGAATCTGTTCCCATTGCTAAGTACACTTCTATAACCTAACCGAAGCTTTCCTTTAATGTGTGCACTTATAATTTTTAAAAAAAATCTTAAATCCCAAATTAATACAAAATGAATACTGACCAACTTGACCAAGAGCAAACCTTTTTCTCTCCGAGCCCAATCTTGACTAGAGCCAGGAAAGAAAAAATTATTGTGACTGCTGACGTACATCTACCACCCTGTGAGGATCTTGGAAAAAATGCCAATTTAAACGCCAATAATATTAACACCACCGAATTTTACGAAAGCCTAGACTTTGACTTTATCGGATGTGACAGTTATGAACCAAACAATCAATCCACATCCACCCCTAGATCTAAACCAGTAGACACTCTTGAAAAACCTGGACCACTATGCAGTAAAAAAAGAAAAGTGCCACAAACTACACTAACCAACAAAAAACGCCCAAGAGCACCATCTACTATACAAGACAGAGAAAAACTAAATCCATCCGATATGGAAGCTATTACGGAAATAATTTGCCTGAGTGATGCAGAAAACACACAAAAACCTCCTGAATGTGAACCTGGAGAAAATGAAATCACAGACACACCTAAACGACCACGCATGGACATACAAATTCTTAGCCAACCAAATACAGGACAGGCAAATCTTCTCAACAATCCTCAGCCTAATCCTGTAGAGACAACTAAAGAAGCTAAAATCCCGGCTATCTTTCTACACGAAGTAACTTCCATCCAGCCAATAATTGAGTCTCTCAACGCCCTTGAGGTCCTCAACCATAAATACACAATCACTTGCCAAAGTGGTAACCGCATCAAAATTGCATGCGGAGATACTCCCTCCTACAAGCAAGTCCTCTCCACCTTAGAGGCCGACAAGCGCCAAATCCATACTTTCCAGAGAAGATCTGATAGAGGCTACAGAATAATTATACGCCACCTACACCACTCCACCCCTTATGATCTGATCCGGAGACAACTAAATGAACTCGGCTTCTCTGTCCGATATCTTAACAACATCAAACATCGACGCAGTCGAAAACCCTTAGATATTTTTGAAGCCGAACTAGCCCCCTCTCCGGACAACTCAAATGACAATATCCTGGAAGTTGACAAGCTGGCAAACCAGGTTGTAAAGATTGAAAGACAACTAAGGCGACTCGAGCCTGCTATGTGTCATCGGTGCCAACAATATGGCCATACCAAAAACCACTGCCGTCGTGATTTTGTCTGCCTTAAATGTGCAGGCAAACATCAAACCACCAACTGCTCACAGACCAGAATCCCAAACCCGAAATGTGCCAATTGTGGTCTTGGGCACATAGCAAGCTACAAAGGATGTATAGAATTCAAGAAGGCTGAGGCACGCTTACTGGGATACAAAATGCGTATAGCCATGGATGGAAACCCCCCCCGTCAACCAAAGCAGGGAAATTCAATACCCCCCCCCACCCCCGAAAAAATGGACAATCCAGGCATGCAAAGACTGGATCACAAACTGGAAGGAACTAAATCTAAATCCAACCCCTTTAGAAAAAATAGCATACCTACTAAAAACACTAAAGATTCTAACAATACAAAACTACCATTAACAAACGCGTCAAATTTTCCTGTTAAAAACCCGGCAGCGGCCCATCTTAAAGAATTTCAGCGGAAACTAAGTGCTGAACAAAAAATTAATAGCCTTCATTCAAAACAAACTTATGCTAATATTGTTCTCTCCAACAGAAGAAATTACCGCCCGCAACCCTCTCCCAAAGAGAAACTGCAAAGAAAAGCGAACCCAGAAAACCTTTCTGAGCAACCACGAGGCGAACAAACCAGGCATGAAAATCGTTTCCCACTCGATGACATATTTAATATGGTACAGGAAAATATAAAAACCGTAAGTGAGATGGGCAAAAAGATGGATACGCTAATTGACCTAATACATTTGCTAATTGTTTCAAACAAAAGCCCTTTAGCTAATGTACAATGTAATGTTTAATAACCCCCATCTTCAAAATGACATACCTAACACTCAACCGCAAACAAATCTACAAAGTTTACACCTTTTAACTTCCCCAACGCCGACTGCAGGTGTTCCAAATAACAACCCTTTCAAAATTGCATATTGGAACGCCTGTGGCCTCAACAATAAAATCCCTGATTTAGAATTCTTTATGTTATCAAACAAAATAGACATAATGATGGTCACTGAAACGCGTCTAACCCAATCAGACCCGCATAAAACCACTACTACTGCCCCCATTTTTGAAGGATACATTACATACGCGGCCTCACACCCTTCCAGGAGAAGCGGTGGTACGGCCACCTTTGTAAAAGAAAACCTAAAACACATTGCCCTCCAACCCATTTTCCTAGATTGTCTCCAGAGCTCCCCAATCGCTATAACCATAGGTAAAAATGAAACCATTACACTTGCTCCTGTATATTGTCCACCGAACTATAAATGGTTGCCTCAACATTTTGATAAACTATTCGCGCAATCGAAAGAACTCTGCAACACCTCTAAATTCATTCTTTGCGGAGATTGGAACGCCAAACATTCCTGGTGGGGAAACCCGAGATCATGCCCCAGAGGCCGGTTCCTCATGGAGGTAATCCACAGCCACGCTCACCTCAATGTGCTAGCCACAGGAGGCGCTACACATTTCCCCTTTGACTCAAGGAAAAGGCCTTCCGCCATCGATTTTGCAGTCTACTCGGGTATCCCGTATGAAAGAATTCATACCTACCCTATAGTTGATCTGCGCTCTGATCACTTACCAATCGTCATAGAAATTGCAACGAACGAACAAACAATACTTACGAAAACTAGTCGTAGTCTTTTACCCCCCAAAGCAAATATTGCAACCTTCCAACGAGTCCTGTCGAACTCTATCCTACTAAACACCGAAATAAACTCAGGCGCTGATATAGAATTTGCAGTTGACATCTTAAACAGAAACATATACCAAGCGGCTGCTGCCGCAACTCAACATATTAGAACTCGTCCTCGAGCCCGATCGGATGAAATTACTCTGGACAGCAACATCAGACAACTTCTTGAACTCAAAAGATCTAGTCACCGAAACCTTCTACTTAGACGCTCTCCAGAAACGATTAAAGCCCACAAAGTTAACTGCAAAAACCTCTCGACTGCGTTAAAAAATGCTAAAACAAAACAAATAAATAAAATCTTCGACAGAATAGATCCGACTGACAGATATCGAATGCAAAAGCTCTGGAGAATCACAAATAGATATAAGAGACAACCTGAGCCAAATTGGCCACTCAAGACTCCTCTTGAAAATGGGAATGAGGGCAGTAGTAATGGAAATAACACCAAGAACAAAAAATCCTTCAACTGGACGAAGACTACCAAAGAAAAGGTAGAAATCTTTGCAAATCATCTAGAACACAGATTTGCCCCAAAGCTAGACAACACAATAACCTTCAGAAATGCAGTTACCATAGAAAAGAATGACATTGTCCAGCAAAAAAGACTTATGACAGCACCAAAATGGATATTCTGTGAGAATTTTAACACAAGCCCAACCTGCTCGGGCATTCCTTTCAAGCCCATCTCCCTTTTTGAAGTTATGGCTGAAGTTAAATTACTCAAAAACAAAAAAGCTCCAGGACTAGATCGTATAGATAACAAACTAATCAAACAGCTTCCGAAGAATGCACTGATTTACCTCACAGATATCTACAATTGTATCCTTAGACATGGACATTTCCCCCAACAATGGAAGCAGGCCGCAATCACCATGATTAAAAAGCCAGGAAAAAGCCACTATGAGGCTGGCTCATACAGACCCATTAGCCTCCTGGCTGGCTTCTCAAAAATGTTTGAATCTCTTCTCATGAAACGCCTATTCAAATGTGACGATTTTGAAAAAGCTATTCCGTACCACCAATTTGGCTTCCGTAAAGACCATAACACTGAACAGCAATTATTTCGTGCAACCCAATACATTTTAAACTCCCTCCAGAACAAAATGTACTGCTCTGCGGTCTTCATTGATGTTAGCGAAGCATTTGACCGTGTATGGCATGAAGGGCTACTACTAAAACTTGCCAAACTACTACCTTTTCCGCTGTATAAAGTCTTAGAAAGCTACCTATCCGACCGAACATTTATAGTCAATGGTCCCAATGGCACCACCTCAAGATTGGGAAAAATCACTGCTGGGGTCCCGCAAGGCAGTGTCCTTGGGCCCATTTTATATACTATCTACACTTCGGATATTCCACTCCCCAGAATAATCGGCCCAGA
>NW_025064056.1:0-17823 GCF_018152265.1 Drosophila ficusphila | reverse complement strand
AATTCCAGTGGGTCAACTGCCGGAAATAGTTCTTCTGCAAGCCCACAAAATCCAGCTGTACAGAGGGGCCCTAACGCTTCCAGAAAATCTGCCCGGTATGCAGAATTATTTCGCAACCGGTGCCAGAGCGGTTTTACTAGGTACGGCCATCATTGACATTTGCCACTTGGGCACGAACTACAGGGCTCGCGCTCTAATAGACTCGGGTTCTGAGGCTACGTTTATTACGGAACGCCTGTTCAATTTAATTAAGCTGCCATTCCGCCTCATCCAAGCCCAAGTTTCGGGCTTAAATAAGACCATTTCCGCTCAGGCGACCAGGCTCTGCCATTTTTCGATTCGAGCTCCTAATAAGCCAGGCCTTCAGCTAGAAACCGCAGCTTACGTTCTGCCTGAATTGGCCGGAACGCTACCGTCCTATCCAATCCCACGAGATGCGCTGAGTGATTTACCTGCTATCCCCCTGGCAGATCCTACATTTCTTGAGAGCTCCCAGATAGATGTTCTGATCGGAGCCGACATGTTACCATCCGTTCTGCTGAGCGGCATGCGCACAAACATTTGTGGCTCTCTCCTAGGTCAAGAAACTATTTTTGGCTGGGTGCTTACCGGCCCAGTTTCAAGTACATCTAGTCAGAATCGAGTATCCGCTTTCACGACCCAGATAACCGAAACAATTGACAAACTTGAAGAAACGCCGAAAGGGCAACTTATGGAGCAGAGTCAGCTGGACCGAGCTCAGTCAGCAGCAGTTACGTGGCGGTACAAATCCCCGGTTTGTGTGTCCCCGGGAGTACGCGTTACAATATCTGAGTCGTATTTGACAGAAAAAACTTTCGAAGGCGCCTACACGCCATAGAAGCAAACAAAACCGGCAACAAAAATTGAAGAAAATGAGTGTTTTACGGGTACAAGATGGTACACAACAAAAGCTTATGAAAAATGAGAGAAATCGAAACGATGGAAAAACGTTAGAGAACGTACGTCTACAATGTGGTTAATGGAAAACGCCTATAAAGAGAAGGGTTTATCCGGCTCGAAGGACCAAATGTTGGGGTGTAGGCGGCGGGTCTTCCTTCCTTCTCAATTGTGAATTTAGGGTAGAATTAAAACGCGGGCGAAACTTCGTTTGAACGTTATAAAAAACTTCACTTTATTTCTGCGACTTCGCGCTCACACTTGGAAATTAGAACTAACTTAAGCTACGGGGTGGAAACTTTTTGAGCCGCTCCGAGAGCGGATTGGAGACCCTTAACAGTGCCAGAGAGCGAGATGCTAGTGATCTGGAAGAACTGCTCTCACGACTGTTAAGACTCCAGGGGCGGTTCAAAAAGGACTGGAAAGCGCCGCTCTGGCGCGAACAGATAGATATTTTAACAACAAATTCAGAGAGGTATTCCACTTTTAAATCGGGTAAAAATTTCAAAAGTTTGGGCTAAGCAGTGCTGGGATCTGGTCACTTTTCTGCAAACCCATTTTTTGCAAATTTTGACAGGTCGGGGGTCATAAAAAATTACAAAATATTGACCAAAAATTCGAAAATAAACCAATAATGCAGCTAGATAGATATTTTAACAACAAATTCAGAGAGGTATTCCACTTTTAAATCGGGTAAAAATTTCAAAAGTTATGGGCTAAGCAGTGCTGGGATCTGGTCACTTTTCTGCAAACCCATTTTTTGCAAATTTTGACAGGTCGGGGGTCATAAAAAACTACAAAATATTGACCAAAAATTCGAAAATAAACCAATAATGCAGCTAGATAGATATTTTAATAACAAATTCAGAGAGGTATTCCACTTTTAAATCGGGTAAAAATTTCAAAAGTTATGGGCTAAGCAGTGCTGGGATCTGGTCACTTTTCTGCAAACCCATTTTTTGCAAATTTTGACAGGTCGGGGGTCATAAAAAATTAAAAAATATTGACCAAAAATTCGAAAATAAACCAATAATGCAGCTAGATAGATGTTTTAATAGCAAATTCAGAGAGGTATTCCACTTTTAAATCGGGTAAAAATTTCAAAAGGTTTGGGATAAGCAGTGCTGGGATCTGGTCACTTTTCTGCAAACCCATTTTTTGCAAATTTTAACAAGTCGGGGGTCATAAAAATTAAAAAATATTGACCAAAAATTCGAAAATAAACCAATAATGCAGCTAGATAGATATTTTAATAACAAATTCAGAGAGGTATTCCACTTTTAAATCGGGTAAAAATTTCAAAAGTTATGGGCTAAGCAGTGCTGGGATCTGGTCACTTTTCTGCAAACCCATTTTTTGCAAATTTTGACAGGTCGAGGGTCATAAAAAATGACGAAACATTGACCAAAAATTCGAAAATAAACCAATGATGTAGCTAGATAGATATTTTAATAACAAATTCAGAGAGGTATTCCACTTTTAAATCGGGTAAAAATTTCAAAAGTTATGGGATAAGCAGTGCTGGGATCTGGTCACTTTTCTGCAAACCCATTTTTTTGCAAATTTTGACAGGTCGGGGGTCATAAAAAATTACAAAATATTGACCAAAAATTCGAAAATAATCCAATAATGCAGCTAGATAGATATTCGAATAACAAATTCAGAGAGGTATTCCACTTTTAAATCGGGTAAAAATTTCAAAAGTTTGGGCTAAGCAGTGCTGGGATCTGGTCACTTTTCTGCAAACCCATTTTTTGCAAATTTTGACAGGTCGGGGGTCATAAAAAACTACAAAATATTGACCAAAAATTCGAAAATAAACCAATAATGCAGCTAGATAGATATTTTAACAACAAATTCAGAGAGGTATTCCACTTTTAAATCGGGTAAAAATTTCAAAAGTTATGGGCTAAGCAGTGCTGGGATCTGGTCACTTTTCTGCAAACCCATTTTTTTGCAAATTTTGACAGGTCGGGGGTCATAAAAAACTACAAAATATTGACCAAAAATTCGAAAATAAACCAATAATGCAGCTAGATAGATATTTTAATAACAAATTCAGAGAGGTATTCCACTTTTAAATCGGGTAAAAATTTCAAAAGTTATGGGCTAAGCAGTGCTGGGTTCTGGTCACTTTTCTGCAAACCCATTTTTTGCAAATTTTGACAGGTCAGGGGTCATAAAAAATTACAAAATATTGACCAAAAATTCGAAAATAAACCAATAATGCAGCTAGATAGATATTTTAATAACAAATTCAGAGAGGTATTCCACTTTTAAATCGGGTAAAAATTTCAAAAGTTATGGGCTAAGCAGTGCTGGGATCTGGTCACTTTTCTGCAAACCCATTTTTTGCAAATTTTGACAGGTCGGGGGTCATAAAAAACTACAAAATATTGACCAAAAATTCGAAAATAAACCAATAATGCAGCTAGATAGATATTTTAATAACAAATTCAGAGAGGTATTCCACTTTTAAATCGGGTAAAAATTTCAAAAGTTTGGGCTAAGCAGTGCTGGGATCTGGTCACTTTTCTGCAAACCCATTTTTTGCAAATTTTGACAGGTCGAGGGTCATAAAAAATTACAAAATATTGACCAAAAATTCGAAAATAAACCAATAATGCAGCTAGATAGATATTTTAATAACAAATTCAGAGAGGTATTCCACTTTTAAATCGGGTAAAAATTTCAAAAGTTATGGGCTAAGCAGTGCTGGGATCTGGTCACTTTTCTGCAAACCCATTTTTTGCAAATTTTGACAGGTCGGGGGTCATAAAAAATTACAAAATATTGACCAAAAATTCGAAAATAAACCAATAATGCAGCTAGATAGATATTTTAATAACAAATTCAGAGAGGTATTCCACTTTTAAATCGGGTAAAAATTTCAAAAGTTATGGGCTAAGCAGTGCTGGGATCTGGTCACTTTTCTGCAAACCCATTTTTTGCAAATTTTGACAGGTCGGGGGTCATAAAAAACTACAAAATATTGACCAAAAATTCGAAAATAAACCAATAATGCAGCTAGATAGATATTCGAATAACAAATTCAGAGAGGTATTCCACTTTTAAATCGGGTAAAAATTTCAAAAGTTATGGGCTAAGCAGTGCTGGGATCTGGTCACTTTTCTGCAAACCCATTTTTTGCAAATTTTGACAGGTCGGGGGTCATAAAAAATTACAAAATATTGACCAAAAATTCGAAAATAAACCAATAATGCAGCTAGATAGATATTTTAATAACAAATTCAGAGAGGTATTCCACTTTTAAATCGGGTAAAAATTTCAAAAGTTTGGGCTAAGCAGTGCTGGGATCTGGTCACTTTTCTGCAAACCCATTTTTTGCAAATTTTGACAGGTCGGGGGTCATAAAAAATGACAAAATATTGACCAAAAATTCGAAAATAAACCAATGATGCAGCTAGATAGATATTTTAATAACAAATTCAGAGAGGCATTCCACTTTTAAATCGGGTAAAAATTTCAAAAGTTATGGGATAAGCAGTGCTGGGATCTGGTCACTTTTCTGCAAAACCATTTTTTGCAAATTTTGACAGGTCGGGGGTCATAAAAAATTACAAAATATTGACCAAAAATTCGAAAATAAACCAATAATGCAGCTAGATAGATATTTTAACAACAAATTCAGAGAGGTATTCCACTTTTAAATCGGGTAAAAATTTCAAAAGTTTGGGCTAAGCAGTGCTGGGATCTGGTCACTTTTCTGCAAACCCATTTTTTGCAAATTTTGACAGGTCGGGGGTCATAAAAAATTACAAAATATTGACCAAAAATTCGAAAATAAACCAATAATGCAGCTAGATAGATATTTTAATAACAAATTCAGAGAGGTATTCCACTTTTAAATCGGGTAAAAATTTCAAAAGTTATGGGCTAAGCAGTGCTGGGTTCTGGTCACTTTTCTGCAAACCCATTTTTTGCAAATTTTGACAGGTCGGGGGTCATAAAAAATTACAAAATATTGACCAAAAATTCGAAAATAAACCAATAATGCAGCTAGATAGATATTTTAATAACAAATTCAGAGAGGTATTCCACTTTTAAATCGGGTAAAAATTTCAAAAGTTATGGGCTAAGCAGTGCTGGGATCTGGTCACTTTTCTGCAAACCCATTTTTTGCAAATTTTGACAGGTCGGGGGTCATAAAAAATTACAAAATATTGACCAAAAATTCGAAAATAAACCAATAATGCAGCTAGATAGATATTTTAATAACAAATTCAGAGAGGTATTCCACTTTTAAATCGGGTAAAAATTTCAAAAGTTATGGGCTAAGCAGTGCTGGGATCTGGTCACTTTTCTGCAAACCCATTTTTTTGCAAATTTTGACAGGTCGAGGGTCATAAAAAATACAAAATATTGACCAAAAATTCGAAAATAAACCAATAATGCAGCTAGATAGATATTTTAATAACAAATTCAGAGAGGTATTCCACTTTTAAATCGGGTAAAAATTTCAAAAGTTATGGGCTAAGCAGTGCTGGGATCTGGTCACTTTTCTGCAAACCCATTTTTTGCAAATTTTGACAGGTCGGGGGTCATAAAAAATTACAAAATATTGACCAAAAATTCGAAAATAAACCAATAATGCAGCTAGATAGATATTTTAACAACAAATTCAGAGAGGTATTCCACTTTTAAATCGGGTAAAAATTTCAAAAGTTTGGGCTAAGCAGTGCTGGGATCTGGTCACTTTTCTGCAAACCCATTTTTTGCAAATTTTGACAGGTCGGGGGTCATAAAAAATTACAAAATATTGACCAAAAATTCGAAAATAAACCAATAATGCAGCTAGATAGATATTTTAATAACAAATTCAGAGAGGTATTCCACTTTTAAATCGGGTAAAAATTTCAAAAGTTATGGGCTAAGCAGTGCTGGGATCTGGTCACTTTTCTGCAAACCCATTTTTTGCAAATTTTGACAGGTCGGGGTCATAAAAAATTACAAAATATTGACCAAAAATTCGAAAATAAACCAATAATGCAGCTAGATAGATATTTTAATAACAAATTCAGAGAGGTATTCCACTTTTAAATCGGGTAAAAATTTCAAAAGTTATGGGCTAAGCAGTGCTGGGATCTGGTCACTTTTCTGCAAACCCATTTTTTGCAAATTTTGACAGGTCGGGGGTCATAAAAAATTACAAAATATTGACCAAAAATTCGAAAATAAACCAATAATGCAGCTAGATAGATATTTTAATAACAAATTCAGAGAGGTATTCCACTTTTAAATCGGGTAAAAATTTCAAAAGTTATGGGCTAAGCAGTGCTGGGATCTGGTCACTTTTCTGCAAACCCATTTTTTGCAAATTTTGACAGGTCGGGGGTCATAAAAAATTACAAAATATTGACCAAAAATTCGAAAATAAACCAATAATGCAGCTAGATAGATATTTTAATAACAAATTCAGAGAGGTATTCCACTTTTAAATCGGGTAAAAATTTCAAAAGTTATGGGCTAAGCAGTGCTGGGATCTGGTCACTTTTCTGCAAACCCATTTTTTGCAAATTTTGACAGGTCGGGGGTCATAAAAAATTACAAAATATTGACCAAAAATTCGAAAATAAACCAATAATGCAGCTAGATAGATATTTTAATAGCAAATTCAGAGAGGTATTCCACTTTTAAATCGGGTAAAAATTTCAAAGGTTTGGGATAAGCAGTGCTGGGATCTGGTCACTTTTCTGCAAACCCATTTTTTGCAAATTTTGACAGGTCGGGGGTCATAAAAAACTACAAAATATTGACCAAAAATTCGAAAATAAACCAATAATGCAGCTAGATAGATATTTTAATAACAAATTCAGAGAGGTATTCCACTTTTAAATCGGGTAAAAATTTCAAAAGTTATGGGCTAAGCAGTGCTGGGATCTGGTCACTTTTCTGCAAACCCATTTTTTGCAAATTTTGACAGGTCGGGGGTCATAAAAAATTACAAAATATTGACCAAAAATTCGAAAATAAACCAATAATGCAGCTAGATAGATATTTTAATAACAAATTCAGAGAGGTATTCCACTTTTAAATCGGGTAAAAATTTCAAAAGTTATGGGCTAAGCAGTGCTGGGATCTGGTCACTTTTCTGCAAACCCATTTTTGCAAATTTTGACAGGTCGGGGGTCATAAAAAATTACAAAATATTGACCAAAAATTCGAAAATAAACCAATAATGCAGCTAGATAGATATTTTAATAACAAATTCAGAGAGGTATTCCACTTTTAAATCGGGTAAAAATTTCAAAAGTTATGGGCTAAGCAGTGCTGGGATCTGGTCACTTTTCTGCAAACCCATTTTTTGCAAATTTTGACAGGTCGGGGGTCATAAAAAATTACAAAATATTGACCAAAAATTCGAAAATAAACCAATAATGCAGCTAGATAGATATTTTAATAACAAATTCAGAGAGGTATTCCACTTTTAAATCGGGTAAAAATTTCAAAAGTTATGGGCTAAGCAGTGCTGGGATCTGGTCACTTTTCTGCAAACCCATTTTTTGCAAATTTTGACAGGTCGAGGGGTCATAAAAAATTACAAAATATTGACCAAAAATTCGAAAATAAACCAATAATGCAGCTAGATAGATATTTTAATAACAAATTCAGAGAGGTATTCCACTTTTAAATCGGGTAAAAATTTCAAAAGTTTGGGCTAAGCAGTGCTGGGATCTGGTCACTTTTCTGCAAACCCATTTTTTTGCAAATTTTGACAGGTCGAGGGTCATAAAAAACTACAAAATATTGACCAAAAATTCGAAAATAAACCAATAATGCAGCTAGATAGATATTTTAATAACAAATTCAGAGAGGTATTCCACTTTTAAATCGGGTAAAAATTTCAAAAGTTATGGGCTAAGCAGTGCTGGGATCTGGTCACTTTTCTGCAAACCCATTTTTTGCAAATTTTGACAGGTCGGGGGTCATAAAAAATTACAAAATATTGACCAAAAATTCGAAAATAAACCAATAATGCAGCTAGATAGATATTTTAATAACAAATTCAGAGAGGTATTCCACTTTTAAATCGGGTAAAAATTTCAAAAGTTTGGGCTAAGCAGTGCTGGGATCTGGTCACTTTTCTGCAAACCCATTTTTTGCAAATTTTGACAGGTCGGGGGTCATAAAAAATTACAAAATATTGACCAAAAATTCGAAAATAAACCAATAATGCAGCTAGATAGATATTTTAATAACAAATTCAGAGAGGTATTCCACTTTTAAATCGGGTAAAAATTTCAAAAGTTTGGGCTAAGCAGTGCTGGGATCTGGTCACTTTTCTGCAAACCCATTTTTGCAAATTTTGACAGGTCGGGGGTCATAAAAAATTACAAAATATTGACCAAAAATTCGAAAATAAACCAATAATGCAGCTAGATAGATATTTTAATAACAAATTCAGAGAGGTATTCCACTTTTAAATCGGGTAAAAATTTCAAAAGTTATGGGCTAAGCAGTGCTGGGATCTGGTCACTTTTCTGCAAACCCATTTTTTGCAAATTTTGACAGGTCGGGGGTCATAAAAAATTACAAAATATTGACCAAAAATTCGAAAATAAACCAATAATGCAGCTAGATAGATATTTTAATAACAAATTCAGAGAGGTATTCCACTTTTAAATCGGGTAAAAATTTCAAAAGTTATGGGCTAAGCAGTGCTGGGATCTGGTCACTTTTCTACCAAACCCATTTTTTGCAAATTTTGACAGGTCGAGGGTCATAAAAAATTACAAAATATTGACCAAAAATTCGAAAATAAACCAATAATGCAGCTAGATAGATATTTTAATAACAAATTCAGAGAGGTATTCCACTTTTAAATCGGGTAAAAATTTCAAAAGTTATGGGCTAAGCAGTGCTGGGATCTGGTCACTTTTCTGCAAACCCATTTTTTGCAAATTTTGACAGGTCGAGGGTCATAAAAAATTACAAAATATTGACCAAAAATTCGAAAATAAACCAATAATGCAGCTAGATAGATATTTTAATAACAAATTCAGAGAGGTATTCCACTTTTAAATCGGGTAAAAATTTCAAAAGTTATGGGCTAAGCAGTGCTGGGATCTGGTCACTTTTCTGCAAACCCATTTTTTGCAAATTTTGACAGGTCGGGGGTCATAAAAAATTACAAAATATTGACCAAAAATTCGAAAATAAACCAATAATGCAGCTAGATAGATATTTTAATAACAAATTCAGAGAGGTATTCCACTTTTAAATCGGGTAAAAATTTCAAAAGTTTGGGCTAAGCAGTGCTGGGATCTGGTCACTTTTCTGCAAACCCATTTTTTGCAAATTTTGACAGGTCGAGGGTCATAAAAAATTACAAAATATTGACCAAAAATTCGAAAATAAACCAATAATGCAGCTAGATAGATATTTTAATAACAAATTCAGAGAGGTATTCCACTTTTAAATCGGGTAAAAATTTCAAAAGTTATGGGCTAAGCAGTGCTGGGATCTGGTCACTTTTCTGCAAACCCATTTTTTTGCAAATTTTGACAGGTCGGGGGTCATAAAAAATTACAAAATATTGACCAAAAATTCGAAAATAAACCAATAATGCAGCTAGATAGATATTTTAATAACAAATTCAGAGAGGTATTCCACTTTTAAATCGGGTAAAAATTTCAAAAGTTATGGGCTAAGCAGTGCTGGGATCTGGTCACTTTTCTGCAAACCCATTTTTTGCAAATTTTGACAGGTCGAGGTCATAAAAAACTACAAAATATTGACCAAAAATTCGAAAATAAACCAATAATGCAGCTAGATAGATATTTTAATAACAAATTCAGAGAGGTATTCCACTTTTAAATCGGGTAAAAATTTCAAAAGTTATGGGCTAAGCAGTGCTGGGATCTGGTCACTTTTCTGCAAACCCATTTTTTGCAAATTTTGACAGGTCGGGGGTCATAAAAAATTACAAAATATTGACCAAAAATTCGAAAATAAACCAATAATGCAGCTAGATAGATATTTTAATAACAAATTCAGAGAGGTATTCCACTTTTAAATCGGGTAAAAATTTCAAAAGTTATGGGCTAAGCAGTGCTGGGATCTGGTCACTTTTCTGCAAACCCATTTTTTGCAAATTTTGACAGGTCGAGGGTCATAAAAAATTACAAAATATTGACCAAAAATTCGAAAATAAACCAATAATGCAGCTAGATAGATATTTTAATAACAAATTCAGAGAGGTATTCCACTTTTAAATCGGGTAAAAATTTCAAAAGTTTGGGCTAAGCAGTGCTGGGATCTGGTCACTTTTCTGCAAACCCATTTTTTGACAAATTTTGACAGGTCGAAGGTCATAAAAAATTACAAAATATTGACCAAAAATTCGAAAATAAACCAATAATGCAGCTAGATAGATATTTTAATAACAAATTCAGAGAGGTATTCCACTTTTAAATCGGGTAAAAATTTCAAAAGTTATGGGCTAAGCAGTGCTGGGATCTGGTCACTTTTCTGCAAACCCATTTTTTGCAAATTTTGACAGGTCGAGGGGTCATAAAAAATTACAAAATATTGACCAAAAATTCGAAAATAAACCAATAATGCAGCTAGATAGATATTTTAATAACAAATTCAGAGAGGTATTCCACTTTTAAATCGGGTAAAAATTTCAAAAGTTATGGGCTAAGCAGTGCTGGGATCTGGTCACTTTTCTGCAAACCCATTTTTTGCAAATTTTGACAGGTCGAGGGTCATAAAAAATTACAAAATATTGACCAAAAATTCGAAAATAAACCAATAATGCAGCTAGATAGATATTTTAATAACAAATTCAGAGAGGTATTCCACTTTTAAATCGGGTAAAAATTTCAAAAGTTATGGGCTAAGCAGTGCTGGGATCTGGTCACTTTTCTGCAAACCCATTTTTTGCAAATTTTGACAGGTCGGGGGTCATAAAAAATTACAAAATATTGACCAAAAATTCGAAAATAAACCAATAATGCAGCTAGATAGATATTTTAATAACAAATTCAGAGAGGTATTCCACTTTTAAATCGGGTAAAAATTTCAAAAGTTTGGGCTAAGCAGTGCTGGGATCTGGTCACTTTTCTGCAAACCCATTTTTTGCAAATTTTGACAGGTCAGGGGTCATAAAAAATACAAAATATTGACCAAAAATTCGAAAATAAACCAATAATGCAGCTAGATAGATATTTTAATAACAAATTCAGAGAGGTATTCCACTTTTAAATCGGGTAAAAATTTCAAAAGTTATGGGCTAAGCAGTGCTGGGATCTGGTCACTTTTCTGCAAACCCATTTTTTGCAAATTTTGACAGGTCGGGGGTCATAAAAAATTACAAAATATTGACCAAAAATTCGAAAATAAACCAATAATGCAGCTAGATAGATATTCTAATAACAAATTCAGAGAGGTATTCCACTTTTAAATCGGGTAAAAATTTCAAAAGTTATGGGCTAAGCAGTGCTGGGATCTGGTCACTTTTCTGCAAACCCATTTTTTGCAAATTTTGACAGGTCGGGAAGTCATAAAAAATTACAAAATATTGACCAAAAATTCGAAAATAAACCAATAATGCAGCTAGATAGATATTTTAATAACAAATTCAGAGAGGTATTCCACTTTTAAATCGGGTAAAAATTTCAAAAGTTATGGGCTAAGCAGTGCTGGGATCTGGTCACTTTTCTGCAAACCCATTTTTTGCAAATTTTGACAGGTCGGGGGTCATAAAAAATTACAAAATATTGACCAAAAATTCGAAAATAAACCAATAATGCAGCTAGATAGATATTTTAATAACAAATTCAGAGAGGTATTCCACTTTTAAATCGGGTAAAAATTTCAAAAGTTTGGGCTAAGCAGTGCTGGGATCTGGTCACTTTTCTGCAAACCCATTTTTTGCAAATTTTGACAGGTCGGGGGTCATAAAAAATACAAAAATATTGACCAAAAATTCGAAAATAAACCAATAATGCAGCTAGATAGATATTTTAATAACAAATTCAGAGAGGTATTCCACTTTTAAATCGGGTAAAAATTTCAAAAGTTATGGGCTAAGCAGTGCTGGGATCTGGTCACTTTTCTGCAAACCCATTTTTTGCAAATTTTGACAGGTCGAGGGGTCATAAAAAATTACAAAATATTGACCAAAAATTCGAAAATAAACCAATAATGCAGCTAGATAGATATTTTAATAACAAATTCAGAGAGGTATTCCACTTTTAAATCGGGTAAAAATTTCAAAAGTTATGGGCTAAGCAGTGCTGGGATCTGGTCACTTTTCTGCAAACCCATTTTTGCCAAATTTTGACAGGTCGGGGGTCATAAAAAATTACAAAATATTGACCAAAAATTCGAAAATAAACCAATAATGCAGCTAGATAGATATTTTAATAACAAATTCAGAGAGGTATTCCACTTTTAAATCGGGTAAAAATTTCAAAAGTTATGGGCTAAGCAGTGCTGGGATCTGGTCACTTTTCTGCAAACCCATTTTTTGCAAATTTTGACAGGTCGGGGGTCATAAAAAATTACAAAATATTGACCAAAAATTCGAAAATAAACCAATAATGCAGCTAGATAGATATTTTAATAACAAATTCAGAGAGGTATTCCACTTTTAAATCGGGTAAAAATTTCAAAAGTTATGGGCTAAGCAGTGCTGGGATCTGGTCACTTTTCTGCAAACCCATTTTTTCCAAATTTTGACAGGTCGGGGGTCATAAAAAATTACAAAATATTGACCAAAAATTCGAAAATAAACCAATAATGCAGCTAGATAGATATTTTAATAACAAATTCAGAGAGGTATTCCACTTTTAAATCGGGTAAAAATTTCAAAAGTTTGGGCTAAGCAGTGCTGGGATCTGGTCACTTTTCTGCAAACCCATTTTTTGCAAATTTTGACAGGTCGGGGGTCATAAAAAATTACAAAATATTGACCAAAAATTCGAAAATAAACCAATAATGCAGCTAGATAGATATTTTAATAACAAATTCAGAGAGGTATTCCACTTTTAAATCGGGTAAAAATTTCAAAAGTTATGGGCTAAGCAGTGCTGGGATCTGGTCACTTTTCTGCAAACCCATTTTTTGCAAATTTTGACAGGTCGGGGGTCATAAAAAATTACAAAATATTGACCAAAAATTCGAAAATAAACCAATAATGCAGCTAGATAGATATTTTAATAACAAATTCAGAGAGGTATTCCACTTTTAAATCGGGTAAAAATTTCAAAAGTTATGGGCTAAGCAGTGCTGGGATCTGGTCACTTTTCTGCAAACCCATTTTTTTGCAAATTTTGACAGGTCGGGGGTCATAAAAAAATACAAAATATTGACCAAAAATTCGAAAATAAACCAATAATGCAGCTAGATAGATATTTTAATAACAAATTCAGAGAGGTATTCCACTTTTAAATCGGGTAAAAATTTCAAAAGTTATGGGCTAAGCAGTGCTGGGATCTGGTCACTTTTCTGCAAACCCATTTTTTTGCAAATTTTGACAGGTCGGGGGTCATAAAAAATTACAAAATATTGACCAAAAATTCGAAAATAAACCAATAATGCAGCTAGATAGATATTTTAATAACAAATTCAGAGAGGTATTCCACTTTTAAATCGGGTAAAAATTTCAAAAGTTATGGGCTAAGCAGTGCTGGGATCTGGTCACTTTTCTGCAAACCCATTTTTTTGCAAATTTTGACAGGTCGGGGGTCATAAAAAATTACAAAATATTGACCAAAAATTCGAAAATAAACCAATAATGCAGCTAGATAGATATTTTAATAACAAATTCAGAGAGGTATTCCACTTTTAAATCGGGTAAAAATTTCAAAAGTTATGGGCTAAGCAGTGCTGGGATCTGGTCACTTTTCTGCAAACCCATTTTTTTGCAAATTTTGACAGGTCGGGGGTCATAAAAAATTACAAAATATTGACCAAAAATTCGAAAATAAACCAATAATGCAGCTAGATAGATATTTTAATAACAAATTCAGAGAGGTATTCCACTTTTAAATCGGGTAAAAATTTCAAAAGTTTGGGCTAAGCAGTGCTGGGATCTGGTCACTTTTCTGCAAACCCATTTTTTGCAAATTTTGACAGGTCGGGGGTCATAAAAAAATACAAAATATTGACCAAAAATTCGAAAATAAACCAATAATGCAGCTAGATAGATATTTTAATAACAAATTCAGAGAGGTATTCCACTTTTAAATCGGGTAAAAATTTCAAAAGTTATGGGCTAAGCAGTGCTGGGATCTGGTCACTTTTCTGCAAACCCATTTTTTGCAAATTTTGACAGGTCGGGGGTCATAAAAAATTACAAAATATTGACCAAAAATTCGAAAATAAACCAATAATGCAGCTAGATAGATATTTTAATAACAAATTCAGAGAGGTATTCCACTTTTAAATCGGGTAAAAATTTCAAAAGTTATGGGCTAAGCAGTGCTGGGATCTGGTCACTTTTCTGCAAACCCATTTTTTGCAAATTTTGACAGGTCGGGGGTCATAAAAAATTACAAAATATTGACCAAAAAATTCGAAAATAAACCAATAATGCAGCTAGATAGATATTTTAATAACAAATTCAGAGAGGTATTCCACTTTTAAATCGGGTAAAAATTTCAAAAGTTATGGGCTAAGCAGTGCTGGGATCTGGTCACTTTTCTGCAAACCCATTTTTTTGCAAATTTTGACAGGTCGGGGGTCATAAAAAAATACAAAATATTGACCAAAAATTCGAAAATAAACCAATAATGCAGCTAGATAGATATTTTAACAACAAATTCAGAGAGGTATTCCACTTTTAAATCGGGTAAAAATTTCAAAAGTTTGGGCTAAGCAGTGCTGGGATCTGGTCACTTTTCTGCAAACCCATTTTTTGCAAATTTTGACAGGTCGGGGGTCATAAAAAATTACAAAATATTGACCAAAAATTCGAAAATAAACCAATAATGCAGCTAGATAGATATTCTAATAACAAATTCAGAGAGGTATTCCACTTTTAAATCGGGTAAAAATTTCAAAAGTTATGGGCTAAGCAGTGCTGGGATCTGGTCACTTTTCTGCAAACCCATTTTTTGCAAATTTTGACAGGTCGGGGTCATAAAAAATTACAAAATATTGACCAAAAATTCGAAAATAAACCAATAATGCAGCTAGATAGATATTTTAATAACAAATTCAGAGAGGTATTCCACTTTTAAATCGGGTAAAAATTTCAAAAGTTATGGGCTAAGCAGTGCTGGGATCTGGTCACTTTTCTGCAAACCCATTTTTTGCAAATTTTGACAGGTCGAGGGTCATAAAAAATTACAAAATATTGACCAAAAATTCGAAAATAAACCAATAATGCAGCTAGATAGATATTTTAATAACAAATTCAGAGAGGTATTCCACTTTTAAATCGGGTAAAAATTTCAAAAGTTATGGGCTAAGCAGTGCTGGGATCTGGTCACTTTTCTGCAAACCCATTTTTTGCAAATTTTGACAGGTCGGGGGTCATAAAAAACTACAAAATATTGACCAAAAATTCGAAAATAAACCAATAATGCAGCTAGATAGATATTTTAATAACAAATTCAGAGAGGTATTCCACTTTTAAATCGGGTAAAAATTTCAAAAGTTATGGGCTAAGCAGTGCTGGGATCTGGTCACTTTTCTGCAAACCCATTTTTTTGCAAATTTTGACAGGTCGGGGGTCATAAAAAATTACAAAATATTGACCAAAAAATTCGAAAATAAACCAATAATGCAGCTAGATAGATATTTTAATAACAAATTCAGAGAGGTATTCCACTTTTAAATCGGGTAAAAATTTCAAAAGTTATGGGCTAAGCAGTGCTGGGATCTGGTCACTTTTCTGCAAACCCATTTTTGCAAATTTTGACAGGTCGGAAGTCATAAAAATTACAAAATATTGACCAAAAATTCGAAAATAAACCAATAATGCAGCTAGATAGATATTTTAACAACAAATTCAGAGAGGTATTCCACTTTTAAATCGGGTAAAAATTTCAAAAGTTATGGGCTAAGCAGTGCTGGGATCTGGTCACTTTTCTGCAAACCCATTTTTTGCAAATTTTGACAGGTCGGGGGTCATAAAAAATTACAAAATATTGACCAAAAATTCGAAAATAAACCAATAATGCAGCTAGATAGATATTTTAATAACAAATTCAGAGAGGTATTCCACTTTTTAAATCGGGTAAAAATTTCAAAAGTTATGGGCTAAGCAGTGCTGGGATCTGGTCACTTTTCTGCAAACCCATTTTTTGCAAATTTTGACAGGTCGGGGGTCATAAAAAATTACAAAATATTGACCAAAAATTCGAAAATAAACCAATAATGCAGCTAGATAGATATTTTAATAACAAATTCAGAGAGGTATTCCACTTTTAAATCGGGTAAAAATTTCAAAAGTTATGGGCTAAGCAGTGCTGGGATCTGGTCACTTTTCTGCAAACCCATTTTTTGCAAATTTTGACAGGTCGGGGGTCATAAAAAATTACAAAATATTGACCAAAAAATTCGAAAATAAACCAATAATGCAGCTAGATAGATATTTTAATAACAAATTCAGAGAGGTATTCCACTTTTAAATCGGGTAAAAATTTCAAAAGTTATGGGCTAAGCAGTGCTGGGATCTGGTCACTTTTCTGCAAACCCATTTTTTTGCAAATTTTGACAGGTCGAGGGTCATAAAAAATGACAAAATATTGACCAAAAATTCGAAAATAAACCAATGATGCAGCTAGATAGATATTTTAATAACAAATTCAGAGAGGTATTCCACTTTTAAATCGGGTAAAAATTTCAAAAGTTATGGGCTAAGCAGTGCTGGGATCTGGTCACTTTTCTGCAAACCCATTTTTTGCAAATTTTGACAGGTCGGGGTCATAAAAAATTACAAAATATTGACCAAAAAATTCGAAAATAAACCAATAATGCAGCTAGATAGATATTTTAACAACAAATTCAGAGAGGTATTCCACTTTTAAATCGGGTAAAAATTTCAAAAGTTTGGGCTAAGCAGTGCTGGGATCTGGTCACTTTTCTGCAAACCCATTTTTTGCAAATTTTGACAGGTCGGGGGTCATAAAAAATGGCGAAATATTGACCAAAAATTCGAAAATAAACCAATAATGCAGCTAGATAGATATTCTAATAACAAATTCAGAGAGGTATTCCACTTTTAAATCGGGTAAAAATTTCAAAAGTTTTGGGATAAACAGTGCTGGGATCGGGTCACTTTTCTGCAAACCCATTTTTGCAAATTTTGACAGGTCGAGGGTCATAAAAAATTACAAAATATTGACCAAAAATTCGAAAATAAACCAATAATGCAGCTAGATAGATATTTTAATAACAAATTCAGAGAAGTATTCCACTTTTAAATCGGGTAAAATTTCAAAAGTTATGGGCTAAGCAGTGCTGGGATCTGATCACTTTTCTGCAAAACCCATTTTTTGCAAATTTTGACAGGTCCGATAAAAAATGACGAAACATTGACCAAAATTCCGAAAATAAACCAATAATGCAGCTAGATAGATATTCGAATAACAAATTCAGAGAGGTATTCCACTTTTAAAATCGGGTAAGAATTTCACATGTTATGGGCTAAGCAGTGCTGGGATCTGAGTCACTTTTCTGCAAACCCATTTTTGCAAATTTTGACAGGTCGGGGGAGTCCTAAAAACTTACAAAATATTGACCAAAAATTCGAAAATAAACCAATAATGCAGCTAGATAGATATTCGAATAACAAATTCAGAGAGGTATTCCACTTTTAAATCGGGTAAAAATTTCAAAAGTTATGGGCTAAGCAGTGCTGGAATCTGATCACTTTTCTGCAAACCCATTTTTTTGCAAATTTTGACAGGTCGAGGGTCATAAAAA
>NW_025064055.1:0-6401 GCF_018152265.1 Drosophila ficusphila | reverse complement strand
AGAAAAGTGACCAGATCCCAGCACTGCTTATCCCAAACCTTTGTGAAATTTTCACCTGATTTAAAAGTGGAATTCCTCTTGGAATTTGCTATTAAAACATCTATCTAGCTGCATTATTGGTTTATTTTCGAATTTTTGGTCAATATTTTGTAATTTTTTATGACCCCCGATCTGTCAAAATTTGCAAAAAATGGGTTTGCAGAAAAGCATCAGATCTCCAGCACTGCTTAGCCCATAACTTAGGAAATTTTTACCTGATTTAAAAGTGGAATACCTCTCTAATTTGTTGTTAAAATATTTATCTAGCTGCATTATTATTTATTTTACTTTATTTGATAATATTTGTAATTTTTATGACTTGACACCCACTTAAAATTTGGTAAAAAAAATGGGTTTGGTAGAAAAGTGACAAGATCCCAGCAATTGCTTAGCCCAAACTTTTTGAAATTTTTACCCGATTTAAAAGTGGAATACCTCTTGGAATTTGTTGTTAGAAATATCTATCTAGCTGCATTATTGGTTTATTTTCGAATTTTTGGTCAATATTTTGTAATTTTTTATGACCCCCGACCTGTCAAAATTTGCAAAAAATGGGTTTGCATAAGTTGAAGATCCCACTGCTTAGCCCAAACTTTTGAAATTTTTACCCGATTTAAAAGTGGTTGTTCTTCCTGAATTTTGTTGTTAAAATATCTATCTAGCTGCATTATTGGTTTATTTTCGAATTTTTTGAGAATATATTTTGCAATTTTTATATTTCTCTGACTGTCAAAATTCTGCAAAAATGGCTTCGCAGAAAGTGACCAGATCCCAGTACTGCTTAGCCCAACTTTGAAATTTTTACCCGATTTAAAAAGTGGAATACCTCTCTCACTCCTTTTTTAGAATAGTCTGAATATCTATTCAGCTGCATTATTGGTTTATTTTCGAATTTAAGGTCAATATTTTGTAGTTTTTTGGACTCCTGACCTGTCAAAATTTGTAAAAATGGGTTTGCAGAAAAGTTGACCAGATCCTCCTACACTGCTTATCCCATAACTTTTGAAATTTTTACCCGATTTAAGTGGAATGCCTCTTGGAATTTGTTATTAAAATATCTATCTTGTTACATCATTGGTTTATTTTCGAATTTTTGGTCAATAGTTTCGTCATTTTCCATGACCTCGACCTGTCAAAATTTGGTAAAATGGGTTTGCAGAAAAGTGACCAGATCCTGTAATTGCTTAGCCCATAACTTTTGAAATTTTTATCTGATTTAAAAGTGGAATACCTTCTCTGAATTTGTTATTCGAATATCTATCTAGCTGCATTATTGGTTTATTTTCGAACTTTTGGTCAATATTTTGTAATTTTCCATGACCCTGACTCGTCAAAATCTTGCAAAAATGGGTTTGTAGAAAAGCGACCAAATCCCAGCACTGCTTATAGCCTAAACTTTTGAAATTTTTGCCTGATTTAAAAGTGGAATACCTCTGGAATTTGTTATTAAAATATCTATCTAGCTGCATTATTGGTTTATTTTTCGAATTTTTGGTCAATATTTGTAATTTTATGACTTCGACCTGTCAAAATTTGCAAAAATGGGTTTGCAGAAAAGCAAAACTAGATCCCCAGCACTGCTTATCCCGAAGAACTTTTTGGAAATTTTGACCCGATTTAAAAGTGGAATGCCTCTTGGAATTTGTTATTAAAATATCTATCTAGCTGCTAGCTGTATTTATTGGTTTATTTTCGAATTCCTTTGTCAATATTTTTAATTTTTTATGACCCCGACCTGTCAAAATTTGCAAAATGGGTTTGTAGAAAAGTGACCAGATCCCAGCACTGCTTAGCCCAAACCTCTTTTGAAATTTTACCCGATTTAAAAGTGGAATACCTCTCTGAATTTGTTGTTAAAATATCTATCTAGCTGCATTATTGGTTTATTTTCGAATTTTTTGGTCAATATTTTGTAATTTTTTATGACTCTGACCTGTCAAAAATTTGGTAAAAATGGGTTTGCAGAAAAGTGACAAGATCCCAGCACTGCTTAGCCCAAACTTTGGAAATTTTTACCCGATTTAAAAGTGGAATTGCCTCTCTGAATTTGTTGTTAAAACTATCTATTTAGCTACATCATTGGTTTATTTTCGAATTTTTTGGTCAATGTTTTGTAGTTTTTTATGACTTTCGACCTATCAAAATTTGCAAAAATGGGTTTGCAGAAAAGTGACCAGATCCCAGCACTGCTTAGCCCAAACTTTGGAAATTTTTACCTGATTTAAAAGTGGAATACCTCTGGAATTTGTTGTTAAAATATTCATCTAGCTGCATTATTGGTTTATTTTCGAATTTTTGGTCAATGTTTTGTAGTTTTTTATGAATTCCCGACCTGTCAAAATTCTGCAAAAATGGGTTTGCAGAAAAGTGACCAGATCCCAGCACTGCTTAGCCCAAACTTTTGAAATTTTACCCGATTTAAAAGTGGAATACTCCTCTGAATTTGTTGTTAAAATATCTATCTAGCTGCATTATTGGTTTAGTTTTGAATTTTTGGTCAATATTTTGTAGTTTTCGATGACCCTCGACCTGTCAAAATTTGCAAAAATGGGCTTGCAGAAAAGTGACCAGATCCCAGCACTGCTTATCCCATAACTTTGGAAATTTTTACCTGATTTAAAAGTGGAATACCTCTGGAATTTGTTATTAAAATATCTATCTAGCTGCATTATTGGTTTATTTTCGAATTTTTTGGTCAATATTTTGTAGTTTTTATGACTTTCGACCTGTCAAAATTTGGTAAAATGGGTTTGTAGAAAAGTGACAAGAACCCAGCACTGCATAGCCCAAACTTTTGAAATTTTTACCTAATTTAAAAGGGAATAACTCTCGAATTTGTTGTTAAAATATCTATCTAGCTTAATTATTAGTTTATTTTCGAATTTTTGGTCAATATTTTTTTAATTCTTTATGACTCCGACTTGTTAAAATTTGCAAAAATGGGTTTGCAGAAAAGTGACCAGATCCCAGCACTGCTTATCCCATAACTTTGGAAGTTTTTACCCGATTTAAAAGTGGAATACCTCTGAATTTGTTAAAAAAATATCTATCTAGCTGCATTATTGGTTTATTTTCGAATTTTTTGGTCAATATTTTGTAATTTTTTATGACTCCCGACTTGTTAAAATTTGCAAAAATGGGTTGGTAGAAAAGTGACCAGATCCCAGCACTGCTTAGCCCAAACTTTTGGAAATTTTTACCCGATTTAAAAGTGGAATAACTCTCTGAATTTGCTGTTAAAATATCTATCTAGCTGCATCATTGGTTTATTTTCGAATTTTTGGTCAATATTTTGTAATTTTTTATGACCCCTGACCTGTCAAAATTTGCAAAAAATGGGTTTGCAGAAAAGTGACAAGATCCCAGCACTGCTTAGCCCATAACTTTCTTGAAATTTTTACCCGATTTAAAAGTGGAATACCTCTGTGAATTTGTTATTAAAATATCTATCTAGCTGCATTATTGGTTTATTTTTCGAATTTTTGGTCAATATTTCGTAATTTTTGATGACCTCGACTTGTTAAAATTTGAAAAAATGGGTTTGCAGAAAAGTGACCAGATCCCAGCACTGCTTATCCCAAACCTTTGAAATTTTTAACTGATTTAAAAGTGGAATACCTCTGAATTTGTTATTAAAATATCTATCTAGCTGCATTATTGGTTTATTTTTCGAATTTTGGTCAATATTTTGTAATTTTTTAAGACCCTCGACCTGTCAAAATTTGCAAAAAATGGGTTTGCAGAAAAGTGACCAGATCCCAGCACTGCTTAGCCCATAACTTTTGAAATTTTTACCCGATTTAAAAGTGGAATACCTCTCTGAATTTGTTATTAAAATATCTATCTAGCTGCATTATTGGTTTATTTTCGAATTTTTGGTCAATATTTTGTAATTTTTTATGACCCCCGACCTGTCAAAATTTGCAAAAATGGGTTTGCAGAAAAGTGACCAGATCCCAGCACTGCTTAGCCCAAACTTTTGAAATTTTTACCCGATTTAAAAGTGGAATACCTCTCGAATTTGTTATTCAAATATCTATCTAGCTGCATTATTGGTTTATTTTCGAATTTGGTCAATATTTTGTAGTTTTTTATGACTCCCGACCTGTCAAAATTTGCAAAAAATGGGTTTGCAGAAAAGTGACCAGATCCCAGCACTGCTTAGCCCATAACTTTTGAAATTTTTACCCGATTTAAAAGTGGAATACCTCTCTGAATTTGTTATTAAAATATCTATCTAGCTGCATTATTGGTTTATTTTCGAATTTTTGGTCAATATTTTGTAGTTTTTTATGACCCCCGACCTGTCAAAATTTGCAAAAATGGGTTTGCAGAAAAGTGACCAGATCCCAGCACTGCTTAGCCCAAACTTTTGAAATTTTTACCCGATTTAAAAGTGGAATACCTCTCTGAATTTGTTATTAAAATATCTATCTAGCTGCATTATTGGTTTATTTTCGAATTTTTGGTCAATATTTTGTAATTTTTTATGACCCCCGACCTGTCAAAATTTGCAAAAATGGGTTTGCAGAAAAGTGACCAGATCCCAGCACTGCTTAGCCCATAACTTTTGAAATTTTTACCCGATTTAAAAGTGGAATACCTCTCTGAATTTGTTGTTAAAATATCTATCTAGCTGCATTATTGGTTTATTTTCGAATTTTTGGTCAATATTTTGTAATTTTTTATGACTCCCGACCTGTCAAAATTTGCAAAAATGGGTTTGCAGAAAAGTGACCAGATCCCAGCACTGCTTAGCCCAAACTTTTGAAATTTTTACCCGATTTAAAAGTGGAATACCTCTCTGAATTTGTTATTAAAATATCTATCTAGCTGCATTATTGGTTTATTTTCGAATTTTTGGTCAATATTTTGTAATTTTTTATGACCTCCGACCTGTCAAAATTTGCAAAAAATGGGTTTGCAGAAAAGTGACCAGATCCCAGCACTGCTTAGCCCAAACTTTTGAAATTTTTACCCGATTTAAAAGTGGAATACCTCTGAATTTGTTATTAAAATATCTATCTAGCTGCATTATTGGTTTATTTTCGAATTTTTGGTCAATATTTTGTAATTTTTTATGACCTCCGACCTGTCAAAATTTGCAAAAAATGGGTTTGCAGAAAAGTGACCAGATCCCAGCACTGCTTAGCCCAAACTTTTGAAATTTTTACCCGATTTAAAAGTGAATACCTCTCTGAATTTGTTATTAAAATATCTATCTAGCTGCATTATTGGTTTATTTTCGAATTTTTGGTCAATATTTTGTAATTTTTTATGACCCCCGACCTGTCAAAATTTGCAAAAAATGGGTTTGCAGAAAAGTGACCAGATCCCAGCACTGCTTAGCCCATAACTTTGAAATTTTTACCCGATTTAAAAGTGGAATACCTCTGAATTTGTTATTAAAATATCTATCTAGCTGCATTATTGGTTTATTTTCGAATTTTTGGTCAATATTTTGTAGTTTTTTATGACCCCCGACCTGTCAAAATTTGCAAAAATGGGTTTGCAGAAAAGTGACCAGATCCCAGCACTGCTTAGCCCAAACTTTTGAAATTTTTACCCGATTTAAAAGTGGAATACCTCTGAATTTGTTATTAAAATATCTATCTAGCTGCATTATTGGTTTATTTTCGAATTTTTGGTCAATATTTTGTAATTTTTTATGACCCCGACCTGTCAAAATTTGCAAAAATGGGTTTGCAGAAAAGTGACCAGATCCCAGCACTGCTTAGCCCATAACTTTTGAAATTTTTACCCGATTTAAAAGTGGAATACCTCTCTGAATTTGTTATTAAAATATCTATCTAGCTGCATTATTGGTTTATTTTCGAATTTTTGGTCAATATTTTGTAATTTTTTATGACCCCCGACCTGTCAAAATTTGCAAAAAAATGGGTTTGCAGAAAAGTGACCAGATCCCAGCACTGCTTAGCCCAAACTTTTGAAATTTTTACCCGATTTAAAAGTGAATACCTCTGAATTTGTTATTAAAATATCTATCTAGCTGCATTATTGGTTTATTTTCGAATTTTTGGTCAATATTTTGTAATTTTTTATGACCCTCCGACCTGTCAAAATTTGCAAAAAATGGGTTTGCAGAAAAGTGACCAGATCCCAGCACTGGCTTAGCCCAAACTTTTGAAATTTTTACCCGATTTAAAAGTGGAATACCTCTCTGAATTTGTTATTAAAATATCTATCTAGCTGCATTATTGGTTTATTTTCGAATTTTTGGTCAATATTTGTAATTTTTTATGACTCCCGACCTGTCAAAATTTGCAAAAAATGGGTTTGCAGAAAAGTGACCAGATCCTCAGCACTGCTTATCCCAAACTTTTGAAATTTTTACCTGATTT